>NW_026511805.1:0-17566 GCF_027579735.1 Bombina bombina
ACGGAGTCTCTCTACTGAGCGACTTTTCTAGTTCCTCGAACCAGAACCACGCTGCTGTAGTGACAGGAACAATGCACGAAATGGGTTGTAGAAGGTAACCCTGCTGTACAAAAATCTTTTTAAGCAAACCTTCCAATTTTTTATCCATAGGATCTTTGAAAGCACAACTATCCTCGATAGGGATAGTAGTGCGCTTGTTTAGAGTAGAAACCGCCCCCTCGACCTTAGGGACTGTCTGCCATAAGTCCTTTCTGGGGTCGACCATAGGAAATAATTTCTTAAATATAGGTGGGGGAACGAAAGGTATGCCGGGCTTCTCCCACTCCTTATTCACTATGTCCGCCACCCGCTTGGGTATAGGAAAAGCGTCGGGGTGCACCGGAACCTCTAGAAACTTATCCATCTTGCATAATTTCTCTGGAATGACCAAGTTGTCACAATCATCCAGAGTAGATAACACATCCTTAAGCAGTGCGCGGAGATGTTCTAATTTAAATTTAAATGTCACAACATCAGGTTCAGCTTGTTGAGAAATTTTTCCTGAATCTGAAATTTCCCCATCTGACAAAACCTCCCTCATGGCCACTTCAGATTGGTGTGAGGGTATGACAGAACAATTATCATCAGCGCCCTCCTGCTCTTCAGTGTTTAAAACAGAGCAATCGCGCTCTCTGATATGTAGGCATTTTGGATAAAATATTTGCTATGGAGTTATCCATTACAGCCGTCAATTGTTGCATGGTAATAAGCATTGGGGCGCTAGATGTACTAGGGGCCTCCTGCGTGGGCAAAACTGGTGTAGACAAAGTAGGGGATGATGTAGTATCATGTCTACTCCCCTCATCTGAGGAATCATCTTGGGCAATTTCATTATCTGTGGCAGTACTGTCCTTACTTTGTTTGGACGCTATGGCACAATTATCACACAATTTTGAGTGGGGAGACACATTGGCTTTCACACATATAGAACATAGCTTATCCGAAGGCACAGACATGTTAAAAAGGCTTAACGTTTTAAAACAAAACCGTTACTGTCTACCAAAATTTCACCACAGTGTCTTAAAGCCTTAAGAGTATTGCATACCAATTTTCAGAGCTTTAACCCTTAAAATAACGGAACCGGAGCCGTTTACAAATTTAACCCCTATACAGTCCCAGCTACAGCCTTTGCTGTGACTTTACCAAGCCCAGAGGGGAATACGATACCAAATGACGCCTTCTAGAAACTTTTCCAACAACTTTCTGGTCCTCACACATGCATCTGCATGTCTTGCTCTCAAAAACAACTGCGCAGTAATGGCGCGAAAATGAGGCTCAGCCTACAACTGGGAAGGCCCTCCCTGACTGGAAAAGGTGTCTAACACAGTGCCTGCCGTTAAAAAACGTTCCCCAAGTTTATAAGTGTGAACTATCAGCATAAACATGAATAAAATGTCCAAATAAAGCAATCGATTTAGCCCATAAAAGTGTCTACCAGTTTTATAGCCCATATTAAGCCTGTTATTCTGTTTGAAACTAAGAAAATGGCTTACCGGTCCCCATGAGGGGAAATGACAGCCTTCCAGCATTACACAGTCTTGTTAGAAATAGGGCTAGTCATACCTTAAGCAGAAAAGTCTGCTAACTGTTTCCCCCAACTGAAGTTACTTCATCTCAACAGTCCTATGTGGAAACAGCAATCGATTTTAGTTACTGTCTGCTAAAATCATCTTCCTCTCACAAACAGAAATCTTCATCCTTTTCTGTTTCAGAGTAAATAGTACATACCAGCACTATTTTAAAATAAACTCTTGATAGTAGAATAAAAAACTACAACTAAACAACACATACTCTTAACCATCTCCGTGGAGATGTTGCCTGTGCAACGGCAAAGAGAATGACTGGGGTGGGCGGAGCCTAGGAGGGACTATATGGCCAGCTTTGCTGGGACTCTTTGCCATTTCCTGTTGGGGAAGAGATATTCCCACAAGTAAGGATGACGCCGTGGACCGGACACACCAATGTTGGAGAAATGCAATTTTCGGCCAAAATGTTTCCTTACTTAAAACAATTATAAATATCAATATACTGTATTCTTCATTTAGTTCTAGGTAACAGAGTCATATTTACCTGTTTGTTTGTTTGGTTTTTTTTACCAATTATCCAAATAAAGTATAGTCCTAGAAAACTCATTATATGCAGAACAGTAAGTCAAGTAATAAACTTAAACAGCAGCTCTAGGCTAGCATCAAATTTGAAACATGCTACACAATAATTTTACCGAAAATAACAGGCAAAAAAAACGAAAACCGAAATTTCGGTGCATCCCTACTTATCTGCATGGAACACCAGTGGAAGGTGAAGCACACTGTAAGGCAAATAACTCTGAGACTCTTCGAGTAGAAGAGATAGATACCAAAACAAAAATTTTCCAAGATAACAACTTAATATCTATGGAATGTAACAGTTCAAACGGAACCCTTGAAGAACTGAAAGAACTAGATTTAGACTCCATGGCGGAGCCACAGTCTTATAGACAGGCTAGACTCTCCTAAAGCCTGAGTAGACACCTGTATGTCTGGGACCTATGCCAGGCACTTGTGTAAAAGAATAGACAGAGCAGATATCTGTCTTCTTCAGGGTCAAGATGACAATCCTTTCTCCAAGCCTTCTTGGAGGAAAGTCCACGTCCTGGGAATCATAATCTTACTCCATAAGTGACCCCTGGATTCACACCAACAAAGATATTTTCGCCATATCTTATGAAAGATTTTCCTGGGGACAGGCTCCTAGCCTGAATCAAAGTATCTATGACTGACTCAGAGAAACTAAGCTTTGATAGAGCTAAGCGTTCAATCTCCAATCAGACAGACATAAAGAAAATAGATCTGGGTGCTTGAACGGACCCTGTATTAAAAGATCCTGCCTCATCGGCAGCGTCCATGGAGGAACAGAGGAATAGCATGAAGAACTCGGCAAATAGCTAAGAGCTTAAATTTTCTGACCTCCGTCAGAAATATCTTCATGTCTACCAAGTCTATCAGAGTTCCTAGGAAAGGAACCCCTGTGAGTGGGGAGAGAACTCTTTATGGATGTTCACCTTCCCTCCGAAAGACCTCCGAAAAGTCTATACAATCTCCATGTGAGACTTGGCTCTTTGGAAAGAAAGCGCTTGAAATAAGATGTCGTCTAGGAAAGGTGCCACTGCTATACCCCGCGGTCCTAGAACCGATAAGAGGGACCCTAGTACCTTTGTGAAAATTCTGGGAGCAGTGGCCGACCTGAAAGGAAGAGCCACAAACTGGTAATGCTTGTCAAGAAAAGCAAACCTGTGAAACTGATGATGATCTTTGTGGATAGGAATGTGAAGTTACACATCCTTTAGATCCACAGTAGTCATATATTGACCTTCCTGGATCATAAGTAAGATTATCCGAATGTTCTCCATCTTGAAAGATGGGACTCTGAGGAACCTTTTTAGAAATTTGAGATCAAAGATTGGTCTGAAAGTTCCTACCTCTTTGGGAACCACAAACAGGCTTGAGTAAAAACCCAGTCCTTATTCTGCAATTGGAACCGGGTGTATCACTCCCATTGTATGTAGATCTTTTACACAGCGCAAGAATGCTTCTACCTTTGTCTGATCTGTGCACAGACGAAAAATATAGAACCTTCCCCTTAGAGGGGAGTCCCTGAATTCTAGAAGAGATCCCTGGGAAACAATCTCTAATGCCCAGGGATCGTGGACGTCTCTTGCCCAGGCCTGAGCGAAGAGAGAGAATCTGCCCCCTACTAGATCCGCTCCCGGATCGGGGGCTACCCCTTCATGCTGTCTTGGTGTCAGCTTTTGGCCTGTTTACCCTTGTTCCAGCCCTGGTAAGGCTTCCAGGTTGCCTTGGGCTGTGAATCGTTACCCTCTGGCTTTGCAGCTGGAGAGTCTGAAGGGGAACCGCTACTGAAATTACGAAAAGGAGCAAAAATTTGCTTTGTTCTTGGCCTTAAAAGGCTTGTCCTGAGGGAGAGCATGGTCCTTTCCCCCTGTGATTTCTGAAATAATCTCTTCCAATTCTGGCCTGAAGAGGGTCTTTCCCTTGAAAGGAATATTTAATAATTTGGATTTTGACGACACATCAGCTGACCAGGACTTGAGCCAAAGCGCTCTGCGCGCCATAATGGCGAAACCTGAATTCTTCACCGCTAACTTAGCTAATTGCAAAGCGGCATCTGTGATAAAAGAATTAGCCAGCTTTAGAGCCTTAATTCTATCCATAATTTCGTCATATGAGGTCTCCGGTCTGGAGCGAGTGCTCCAGCGCCTCAAACCAGAAAGCAGCTGCAGTAGTTACAGGAATAATGCAGGCAATAGGTTGGAGAAGGAAACCTTGCTGAACAAAAATTTTCTTAAGTAAACCCTCTAACTTTTTATCCATAGGGTCTTTAAAAGCACAACGGTCTTCAATTGGTATGGTTGTGCGCTTAGCAAGTGAAGAAACAGCCCCCTCTACCTTAGGGACCGTCTGCCACGAGTCCCTCATGGGGTCAGTTATGGGGAACATTTTCTTAAAAATAGGGGGGGGAACAAAGGGAACACCTGGTCTATCCCACTCCCTAGTAACGATATCCGCAACCCTCTTAGGGACCGGAAATGCATCGGTGTATACAGGGACCTCTAGGTACTTGTCCATTTTACACAATTTCTCTGGGACCACCAAAGGCTCGCAATCAACCAGAGTAGCTAATACCTCCCTGAGCAATACGCGGAGGTGTTCTAATTTAAATTAAAAAAACAATGTATCTGAATCTGACTGATGAGAAACCTTTCCTGAATCAGAAATTTCTCCCTCAGACATCAATTCCCTCACCCCCACTTCAGAACGATGTGAGGGTACATCAGATAAAGTCACCAAAGCTTCAGAATGCTCATAATCTGTTCTTAAAACGGAGCTATCCCGCTTTGCAGGCAACACAGGCAGTTTATATAAGAAAACTGAAAGGGAATTATCCATGACTGCCGCTATTTGTTGTAATGTAAAAGGAGCAGACGCACTAGAGGTACTAGGCAGCGCCTGAGCGGGCGTAACTGGTTGTGACACATGGGGAGAGGTGGACAGACTTTTCTCGTTACCTTCAGTCTGAAAATCATCTAGGGCCATATCTTTAAGATCAATAATATGATCCTTAAAGTGTATAGACATATCAGTACAAGTGGGACACATTCTGAGAGGGGGTTCCACCATGGCTTCTAAACATATTGAACAAGGAGAATGACTGGGGGGTGGAGCTAGAGGGGGAACTATATGGACAGCTCTGCTGTGTGCTCTCTTTGCCACTTCCTGTAGGGAAGGAGAATATCCCACAAGTAATGGATGAAGCCGTGGACTGGATACACCTAGCAAGAGAAAAAGAGGACGTAAGCCACAGAATCCACTTAGTTATAATTTATTACCCTCTAGTCTATTTTGCTGAAGAGTAATTTACTGCAAACGCAATTAAAAACAGAATTTATGCTTACCTGATAAATTACTTTCTCTTGCGGTGTATCCAGTCCACGGATTCATCCTGTACTTGTGGGATATTCTCATTCCCCACAGGAAGTGGCAAAGAGAGCACACAGCAGAGCTGTCCATATAGCTCCCCCTCTAGCTCTACCCCCCGTCATTCGACCAAAGGTTAGGAAGAAAAAGGAGAAACCATAGGGTGCAGTGGTGACTGTAGTTTAAACAAAAAAATTTTACCTGACTTAACTGCCAGGGCGGACCGTGGACTGGATACACCGCAAGAGAAAGTAATTTATCAGGTAAGCATAAATTCTGTTTTCTCTTGCAAGGTGTATCCAGTCCACGGATTCATCCTTTACTTGTGGGATACCAATACCAAAGCTTTAGGACACGGATGAAGGGAGGGAACAAGACAGGTACCTTAAACGGAAGGCACCACTGCTTGCAAAACCTTTCTCCCAAAAATAGCCTCCGAAGAAGCAAAAGTATCGAATTTGTAAAATTTGGCAAAAGTATGCAGTGAAGACCAAGTCGCTGCCTTACAAAATCTGTTCAACAGAAGCCTCATTCTTGAAAGCCCATGTGGAAGCCACTGCTCTGGTAGAATGAGCAGTAATTCTTTCAGGAGGCTGCTGGCCAGCAGTCTCATAGGCCAAACGGATGATGCTTTTCAGCCAAAAGGAAAGAGAGGTAGCAGTCGTTTTCTGACCTCTCCTCTTACCAGAATATATAACAAACAAGGAAGATGTTTGTCTGAAATCCTTAGTTGCTTGCAAATAGAACTTTAGAGCACGAACTACATCAAGATTGTGCAACAGACGTTCCTTCTTCAAAGGAGGATTGGGACACAGAGAAGGAACAACAATTTCCTGGTTAATATTCTTGTTAGAAACCACTTTAGGAAGAAAACCAGGTTTAATACGCAAAACTACCTTATCTGCATGGAACACCAGGTAAGGTGAATCACACTGTAAGGCAGATAATTCTGAGACTCTTCGAGCAGAAGAGATAGCTACCAAAAACAAAACTTTCCAAGATAACAACTTAATATCTATGGAATGTAAAGGTTCAAACGGAACCCCTTGAAGAACTGAAAGAACTAGATTTAGACTCCATTGCGGAGCCACAAGTTTATAGACAGGCTTGATTCTGACTAAAGCCTGTGCAAACGCTTGAACGTCTGGTACCTCTGCCAGACGCTTGTGTAAAAGGATAGACAGAGCAGATATCTGTCCCTTTAAAGAACTAGCCGACAAACCTTTCTCCAATCCGTCTTGGAGAAAGGACAATATCCTGGGAATCCTAATCTTACTCCATGAGTAACCCTTGGATTCACACCAACAAAGATATTTCCGCCATATCTTATGGTAGATTTTCCTGGTGACAGGCTTTCTAACCTGAATCAGAGTATCTATAACTGACTCAGAGAACCCACGCTTTGATAGAATTAAGCGTTCAATCTCCAAGCAGTCAGACGTAGAGAAACTAGATTTGGATGCTTGAACGGACCCTGTATTAGAAAGTCCTGCCTCATTGGCAGTATCCATGGTGGGACAGATGACATGTCCACTAGGTCTGCATACCAAGTCCTGCGTGGCCACGCAGGCGCTATCAAAATCACTGAAGGCTTCTCCTGCTTGATTCTGGCGATCAGACAAGGGAGAAGAGGAAACGGTGGGAAAACATAAACCAGATTGAAGGACCAAGGCGCTGCTAGAGCATCTATCAATGCCGTCTTGGGGTCCCGGGACCTGGATCCGTAGAGAGGGAGCCATCAGATCCAACTCTGGGATGCCCCATAGCTGAGTCAGCTGGGCAAATACCTCCGGGTGGAGTTCCCATCCCCCGGGTGAAAAGTCTGACGACTCAGAAAATCCGCCTCCCAGTTGTCTACTCCTGGGATGTGAATTGCTGAGAGATGGCAGGAGTGGTCCTCCGCCCACCTGATTATTTTGGTTACTTCCTTCATCGCTAGGGAACTCTTTGTTCCCCCCTCATGATTGATGTAAGCTACAGTCATGATGTTGTCCGACTGAAATCTGATGAATTTGGCCGCAGCTAGTTGAGGCCATGCCTGAAGCGCGTTGAATATCGCCCTCAGTTCCAGAATGTTTATCAGGAGAAGAGATTCTTCCCGAGACCATAAGCCTTGAGCTTTCAGGGAGTCCCAGACTGCACCCCAGCCTAACAGACTGGCGTCGGTCGTTACAATGATCCACTCTGGTCTGCGGAAACATATTCCCTGAGACAGGTGATCCTGAGACAACCACCAGAGAAGAGAAACTCTGGTTTCCTGGTCCAACTGTATTTGAGGAGACAAATCTGCATAATCCCCATTCCACTGATTGAGCATGCATAGTTGCAGTGGTCTGAGATGTATCCGAGCGAAAGGGACTATGTCCATTGCCGCTACCATTAATCCAATTGCCTCCATGCACTGAGCTCCAGATGGCCGAGGAATGGAATGAAGAACTCGGCAAGTAGTTAAAAGTTTCAACTTTCTGACCTCCGTCAGAAATATTTTAATTTCTACTGAATCTATTAGTGTTCCTAGGAAGGGAACCCTTGTGAGTGGGGACAGAGAACTCTTTTTGATGTTCACCTTCCACCCGTGAGACCTCAGAAAGGCCAATACAATCTCCGAGTGAGCCTTGGCTCTGTGAAAGGACGGCGCCTGAATTAAGATGTCGTCCAAATAAGGCGCCACTGCTATGCCCCGCAGTCTTAGAACCGCCAGAAGGGACCCTAGCACATTTGTGAAAATTCTGGGAGCAGTTGCTAAACCGAATGGAAGAGCCACAAACTGGTAATGCTTGTCTAGGAAAGCGAACCTGACCACATTCACTTTACCCTCCCGTAGAGAGACCCTAGTGCTTAGAGCCGGCAAAGAGAATGACTGGGGGGTGGAGCTAGAGGGGGAGCTATATGGACAGCTCTGCTGTGTGCTCTCTTTGCCACTTCCTGTGGGGAATGAGAATATCCCACAAGTAAAGGATGAATCCGTGGACTGGATACACCTTGAAAGAGAAATAAAGTATTGCAATCCTGTTATACTTTAAATTAATTTAAAAAAAATTATAGGACATTCAATTTTGGAGTAAAATATTAATTTTATGGAGGGAGATAAAAATGTAATAATGACTATATTATCACTTCAGAGAGAAGGGGGGGAGGGGGGTCAATAAATCTAAATTTAAACTTTGTTTCACAAAACCAACCTATAAAAAAGTACATATTTCCAGAAAGACGAAAAATAAACAGGTTTATTTTTGACACATTTTGTAATAACTTTAGAAAAACATTTAAACATGTTAAGCTTTCACTTGGTATAGATGTCGCTGGTGCTCTTTAACATCTCGCTCTTTAAGCAGATATTTTATTGTTCATTCAAGAGCCGAGGAAACATACTGTATCACAGCTATTAAGTCTTCGGCTCCATCGCTGGCTACAAAATTAATATGCGACAGTCGGAAATCCTATGGCTGAGACAGGGTAAGAGGACGGGATCTAACTATCCTTTTATTGTAGCTTCACATTCCCTGACTTATCTGGGTATCCAAATTCATGTCAACCCTTCTCTTTCTCACAGCTCACACACTAACAGCAGTATCCCAGCTACTCTGCAAGCAACGTTCAAGCTCACACACCAACAGCAGTATCCCAGCTCCTCTCCAAGCAACTTTCAAGCTCACACACTAACAGCACTATCCCAGCTCCTCTGCAAGCAACTTTTAAGCTCACACACTAACAGCAGTATCCCAGCTCCTCTGCAAGCAACTTTCAAGCTCACATACCAACAGCACTATCCCAGCTCCTCTGCAAGCAACTTTCAAGCTCACACACTAAAAGCAGTATCCCAGCTCCTCTGCAAGCAACATTCAAGCTCACACACTAACAGCAGTATCCCAGCTCCTCTGCAAGCAACTTTCAAGCTCACATACCAACAGCACTATCCCAGCTCCTCTGCAAGCAACTTTCAAGCTCACACACTAAAAGCAGTATCCCAGCTCCTCTGCAAGCAACATTCAAGGTAATTTACCTGAAGGATTTTTCTAATCAAGACAATGAGTGTTGTTTTTTCCTTATATCTGTTGGGCTAATATGGAATTGGTTTTAACCTTTATTATTTTAACATTCCAATCTCCCCTCTACTCTTTTTCAAGCTACACCTCCCCCTACACCTACACTTTATCAACAGGAAGTTTAACCTTACCCCTCTCTTTCTCACAGCTCACACACCAACAGCAGTATCTCAGCTCCTCTGCAACTTTCAAGCTCACACACCAACAGCAGTATCTCAGCTCCTCTGCAAGCAACTTTCAAGCTCACACACCAACAGCAGTATCCCAGCTCCTCTGCAAGCACTAGCCCTCCACCACCCACCCTGTTGTTTACTTTAACATATAAACACCTCCTAACAGTAATTAGGCACAGCTGTCACTAATGAACCAGGATAGACAACTTCACGCTCACAGCCTCTGTACTGACACTTTACCATATTCTGTTACACTTTTTAAACCCTCATTTATTAGCCACACACGTTACTCACTTTCAGTTTACACTGCCTTATATCAGACGTATTTCTCTTCTCCCTTACCTTTTGTGCCCATTCCCTCTCCTTTAGATTGTAAGCTTGAGAGCCTTTCTACCTGCAGGATACTTTGTATTTAAAGTGAACTACTACTGATTGTGCTCAAGGGCAGGGCAGTCCTCTCCTTTTGTATATCTCAATTATTGCACCTACAGCTGTACCCCAATACTGTACTTGCTTGTTTGCGTATCTAATGCATCCCTGTAATGTTTTATTATTACTTGTATAGCGCTGCGTAATCTGCTGGTGCTTTATAAATACCTGATAATAATAATAACAACCCTGGGCGCTTTAAATATTACCCCCCTAAGTGACAAACTCCATAACTTAATGAGAAGATGGAAAGCACTTCCACTGTCTCTTGCAGGTAGAATAAATCTACTTAAGATGACTATATTAACTTGTCTATTATATCTCTTACTTATGTTGCCTCTGTTAACAAAAGCAGATGTTAATCTTCTTAACTGTGCTGCCCGGTATTTAATCTGGAAAGGCGGTAAACCCTGGATCACAGCAGATAAACTAGGGCTAAGTTATGTGAATGGAGGTATGGGTCTGCCCGTTTAGTCCTAGATTGGCAACTGGGCACACACACACCGTTTCTATAGGAAAAATTTAAAGCAATCAACTTTAGGTAGTTTGTCATTGGCCTATCTTCCTCACATACCCAGTCCTATGGGTATCAAAACAATCAGTTTAAATCTACTTTATAGAGATCCCTTAAAAAGCCTGGTGACAGGCACCTAGGTTTTTAAAAAAATATTGTAATTCCACTATTTACCTATTGGTGGAAATCCTGACTTTCCTGCTGGAACGAATACTTTACCTTTTTATGTTGGGAAAGACAGGGAATTTGTAACATTAGAGCAATTTTGGATCCATTGACACATTCCACTAAAACTTTTGCCTCTGTACAGAGAGATTATGAGATCCCAAATAAAACTCTTATGCCTATCTGCAACTACGACAGTATGTGGGGACTATGATAACACAGTGTTTTGGGAAGGAATGCCTTTCTGATTTTCGCAGGCCTTACACAAAATGGGCAGGTTCTCTCTTTCTGAAATATATCAAACACGTCTGCAAAAATGTCAGCCCATGATTTTGAAGGGATGGGAGAGTATCCCTTTAAGAAGAAGAGTTCTATAAATTGTCAAGTAACTTGGAAACCAAGAGTGTCCCTGTTTCATTGGTGCAAGGAGGCAAAGGAAAGGCCACAGGGTTTCTTCTATAACATGCACCACCAATCCTCCTACTCATCCATTCACATCAAAGATTAATACACAGAAATTCAGTGTATAGCACTCCAATAATCACAACAATACAAGATCCATAGCCAAAAGCTGCACATCCTATATCAAATCAACAAGAAAAACAATCAGGAAGCCAGGGCAGCCAATCACAGGCTCATGCTGGTTTAAACACTATTTACATGTCCCCCTGCTATCAGGCAAGTATCATTTCATTAAATATAATCCCACAATACACAGCAGCTCATATTTTAAACCAATACAAGTTCTCTAAATGTTACACAATACTAAAATGGTAGTAAAAGGATTATTTTCCCTCTTTGATAACTGTAGAAATTTTTAACAAATGGTAAGGGTTCTATTACACTCTGCAATTTAGTATTGGTTAGTAAACTTTAATTTAAATGATGTAATCTTGGTCTGAAACGGACAGAATCACTCAAAGTATGAAGCAGACTATCTTAAACTAACAACATGAATAATTTAGCTCTCAATCAGCTGGGCTTCATTATGGCACCTGTTATTTACCTTAGGCTATCACTCCATGACACTCATCCCAACTCTAAATGTAACTAGAAGAAAATGGAAATAATTGCTGCTACGGTAATTCACTCAATTTAAAAAAAAAAACTGTAATGAAGCACGTTCCCACTGGATTCAATTACTGACACAATCACAAAGTAAGTCAATAATGTAATTAAAAAGTTCAGCTTTCCTTAGCTGCACCACAGGAGATCAGGAAATTCACAATTTAAAGTCAAGCTGACCGCGTGAAAATAACTCCCATAATAGTTTCTAAGCGTGATAATTAAGCATTGATTGCACATTGGTTTGCTGCATATTACATATAACAATTTCTGGTCAGATTGACATCCTTTTCCACGTTTTCACTGCACTCAACACCACTGGTAAACAAGTCTATAATAAAACCTAGAAGCCAGCAACACAAAGGTTAAATGACATCACAACCATTTTGCTAAATACTTACTAAAAATGATTCATATCATTAAGCTGGTAAAATGTAGTGTTTAGAGACTTGGTATCTTTAACAACAAAATGTAGTAGGTACCATGGAAAAACAGACAACATATTCTGTGTGTTTATCAACTCTCCTTTTCCTAACAGGCCCAACTAAGGGCTAGTTTCCATTGAGGTGGTTTGGAAACTGGTAGTAACCTATAAATTCTCCATAGACTTTAATGGAGATACATGTTTTTGCCACCTGTTTCCAAACCTTACCACTTCAATGAAAACTAGGCCTAAGTATTTACTTTCTTGAGCACACAAGTAGCTCAATCATTTGAGTGTTTACTGTCCCCTTAAAGAAATTAGCTTGCCGAAACACCTCTTCTGGGGAAATACTTTGGCATTTAGTTAATTTCTTTAAATTTCTTTAAAGGGACAGTAAACACTTTGAATTCTTTATAATCAAATGATTAGTTATGCATAATGAAACAACTTTAAAAATAAAATGTATATTCCCCTAATAAATTAATTTTTTTTCATGATGAACGTCCATAAGCAATCACATTTTGGATTGAAGTCCAGTCCTTCATGAGAGGCAAAAAAAAACAAAACACAGTTTTAATCCATCCCACTTTCCCATTATAACTAAATCATACATATGACCAAGAGAAAGTAGAAAATAAGAAAGTAGGAAAGGAAAAGCAGGGTAAAAATTACAAACTTGTACTGCCACCAACTGTTATGGAAAATTAAGGATGGGTCTTGTGAACTCACCATAATGAAAGAAATTAATTAGGCACGCATAAATTTTGTTTTCTTTCATAACATGGTGAGAGTCCACAAGACATCACATCTTATCTGTAGGATCCCAAGTCCATGAGAAAACCATTAAATGGGGCGGGAAAAATAACTTAAGGCAGGGGTACTAAAAATGCAATGCGGCCTAAAGAAGTGTCTCACTAATAGCCGCCTCAAAAAAGTCAAACCTGTAAAAATAGTAGAATTTGGTATGCAGAGATCACCAAGTAGCTGAATTACAAATCTGTTCAATGGAAGCTTCATTCGAAAAGCCCTAAAGACTGCTGTGGTAGAATGAGCAGTAATTTGTTCAGGGGGAGACTTTCCCGCTACTATGTATGCTTTGTGAATCAAAGCTTTAAGTCAAGCTGCCAAGATGATTACAGTAGCTTTCTGTCCCTTGCAGGGACCTATGAAATGGATAAACAAGGATGAAGAATTTCTGAATTCTTTAGTGGTGTGAACATAAAATTTTAAGACCCTGAATACATTCAAGTTATGAAGAACTCTCTCTTTAGCATTTTTGGCACTGGACAGAGAAAGAGGATTAACAATTTCGTGATTGAGATTTACAGAAAAACACAACCTTAAGAAGGAAATAATAGTTCTTAAAACTGTTTTATCCTAATGAAAAATAAGGAATTTATTGTCAGGCTAATGTATTTTGTATTAAAACATAATTTATGCTTACCTGATAAATTTATTTCTCTTGTAGTGTGTTCAGTCCACGGGTCATCCATTACTTATGGGATATATTCTCCTTCCCAACAGGAAGTTGCAAGAGGATCACCCAAGCAGAGCTGCTATATAGCTCCTCCCCTCACATGTCATATCCAGTCATTCGACCGAAACAAGACGAGAAAGGAGAAACTATAGGGTGCAGTGGTGACTGGAGTTATAATTTAAAATTTAGAACCTGCCTCAAAAAGACAGGGCGGGCCGTGGACTGAACACACTACAAGAGAAATAAATTTATCAGGTAAGCATAAATTATGTTTTCTCTTGTTAAGTGTGTTCAGTCCACGGGTCATCCATTACTTATGGGATACCAATACCAAAGCTAAAGTACACGGATGATGGGAGGGACAAGGCAGGAACATTAAACAGAAGGAACCACTGCCTGTAAAAACTTTCTCCCAAAAACAGCCTCCGAAGAAGCAAAAGTGTCCAATTTGTAAAATTTGGAAAAAGTATGAAGTGAAGACCAAGTTGCAGCCTTGCAAATCTGTTCAACAGAGGCCTCATTCTTAAAGGCCCAGGTGGAAGCCACAGCTCTAGTGGAATGAGCTGTAATTTTTTCAGGAGGCTGCTGTCCAGCAGTCTCATAGGCTAAGCGTATTATGCTCCGAAGCCAAAAAGAGAGAGAGGTAGCCGAAGCCTTTTGACCTCTTCTCTGTCCAGAGTAAACGACAAACAGAGAAGAAGTTTGTCGAAAATCTTTAGTTGCCTGTAAGTAGAACTTCAGGGCACGGACCACGTCTAGATTATGCAAAAGACGTTCCTTCTTTGAATAAGGATTAGGACATAAAGATGGAACAACAATCTCTTGATTGATATTCCTGTTAGAAACAACCTTAGGTAAAAACCCAGGTTTAGTACGCAGGACTACCTTGTCTGAATGAAAGATCAGATAAGGAGAATCACAATGTAAGGCAGATAACTCAGAGACTCTTCGAGCCGAGGAAATAGCCATCAAAAACCGAACTTTCCAAGATAAAAGCTTAATATCAATGGAATGAAGGGGTTCAAACGGAACACCCTGAAGAACTTTAAAAACGAAGTTTAAGCTTCACGGAGGAGCAACAGCTTTAAACACAGGCTTAATCCTAGCCAAAGCCTGACAAAAAGCCTGGACGTCTGGGTTCTCTGCCAGACGCTTGTGTAAAAGAATAGACAGAGCAGAAATCTGTCCCTTTAGTGAACTAGCGGATAAGCCCTTTTCTAAACCCTCTTGTAGAAAAGACAATATCCTAGGAATCCTAACCTTACTCCATGAGTAACTCTTGGATTCACACCAATATAAATATTTACGCCATATCTTGTGGTAAATTTTCCTGGTAACAGGTTTCCGAGCCTGTATTAATGTATCAATAACCGAATCCGAAAACCCACGCTTTGATAGAATCAAGCGTTCAATTTCCAAGCAGTCAGCCTCAGAGAAATTAGGTTTGGATGGTTGAAAGGACCCTGAATTAGAAGGTCCTGCCTCAGGGGTAGAGACCATGGTGGACAGGACGACATGTCCACTAGATCTGTATACCAGGTCCTGCGTGGCCACGCAGGCGCTATCAGAATCACTGATGCTCTCTCCTGTTTGATCCTGGCAATCAGTCGAGGTAGCAACGGAAAAGGTGGAAACACATAAGCTATGTTGAAAACCCAAGGGGCTGCTAGTGCATCTACCAGCACCGCTCCTGGGTCCCTGGACCTGGATCCGTAACAAGGAAGCTTGGCGTTCTGGCGAGATGCCATGAGATCCAGATCCGGTTTGCCCCAACGACGAATCAGTTGAGCAAATACCTCCGGGTGAAGTTCCCACTCCCCCGGATGAAAAGTCTGGCGACTTAGAAAATCCGCCTCCCAGTTCTCCACGCCTGGGATGTAGATCGCTGACAGGTGGCAAGAGTGAGACTCTGCCCAGCGAATTATCTTCGAGACTTCCAACATCGCTAGGGAACTCCTGGTACCCCCTTGATGATTGATGTAAGCCATAGTCGTGATGTTGTCCGACTGAAATCTGATGAACCTCAGTGTTGCTAACTGAGGCCAAGCTAGGAGAGCATGGAATATTGCTCTTAATTCCAGAATGTTTATAGGGAGGAGTTTCTCCTCCCGAGTCCACGATCCCTGAGCCTTCAGGGAGTTCCAGACTGCTCCCCAGCCTAGTAGGCTGGCATCTGTTGTGACAATCGTCCAATCTGGTCTGCGAAAAGGGGACAGATCTGAGTAATCCCCGTTCCATTGACTTAGCATGCATAGTTGCAGCGGTCTGAGATGTAGGCGCGCAAATGGCACTATGTCCATTGCCGCGACCATTAAGCCGATTACTTCCATGCACTTAGCTACTGATGGGCTTGGAATGGAGTGAAGGACACGGCAAGCATTGAGAATCTTTGATAACCTGGACTCCGTCAGGTAAATCTTCATCTTTACAGAATCTATAAGAGTCCCCAGAAAAGGGACCCTTGTGAGTGGTAACAGAGAACTCTTTTCCATGTTCACTTTCCACCCATGCGACCTCAGAAATGCTAGAACTCCCTCTGTATGAGACTTTGCATTTTGAAAACTTGACGCTTGTATCAGAATGTCGTCTAGGTACAGAGCCACCGCTATGCCTCGTGGTCTTAGTACCGCCAGAAGTGAGCCCAGAACCTTTGTAAAAATTTTTGGGGCCGTAGCTAACCCGAAGGGAAGAGCTACAAACTGGTAATGCCTGTCTAGAAAGGCAAACCTTAGGTACCGATAATGATCTTTGTGAATCGGTATGTGAAGGTAGGCATCCTTTAAGTCCACTGTGGTCATATATTGACCCTCTTGGATCATGGGTAGGATGGTCCGAATGGTTTCCATCTTGAACGATGGAACCCTTAGGAATTTGTTTAAGATTTTTAAGTCTAAGATTGGTCTGAAGGTTCCCTCTTTCTTGGGAACCATAAACAGATTTGAATAAAACCCTTGCCCCTATTCCGTCCGCGGAACTGGGTGGATCACTCCCATCAATAAGAGGTCTTGTACACATTGTAGAAATGCCTCTTTCTTTACTAGGTTTGTTGATAACCTTGACAGATGAAACCTCCCTTGTGGAGGAGAAGTTTTGAAATCCAGAAGGTATCCCTGAGATATAATCTCCAACGTCCAGGGATCCTGTACATCTCTTGCCCAAGCCTGGGCGAAGAGAGAAAGTCTGCCCCCCACTAGATCCGTCTCCGGAAAGGGGGCCCTGTCTTCATGCTGTCTTAGGGGCGGAAGTAGGCTTTCTGGCCTGCTTGCCCTTGTTCCAGGACTGGTTGCCTTTCCAACCCTGTCTGTAACAAGCAGTAGTTCCTTCCTGTTTTGGAGCGGAGGAAGTTGATGCTGCTCCTGCCTTGAAATTACGAAAGGCACGAAAATTAGACTGTTTGGCCTTTGATTTGGCCCTGTCCTGAGGAAGGGTGTGGCCCTTACCTCCAGTAATGTCAGCAATAATTTCCTTCAAGCCGGGCCCGAATAAGGTCTGCCCTTTGAAAGGAATGTTTAGTAGTTTAGACTTAGAAGTTACATCTGCTGACCAGGATTTAAGCCATAGCGCTCTGCACGCCTGTATGGCGAATCCGGAATTCTTAGCCGTAAGTCTGGTTAAATGCACTACGGCATCCGAAACAAACGCATTAGCCAGCTTAAGGATTCTAATCTTGCTCAAAGACTCATCCAATGGTGCTGTGCGAATCGCCTCTTCCAGAGACTCAAACCAGAATGCCGCTGCAGCAGTGACAGGTGCAATGCAT
>NW_026511806.1:0-77500 GCF_027579735.1 Bombina bombina
ACTAAAACATATCGGCAGAGGTTAAGCTAAATCAGTACTGAAACATATCAGCAGAGGTTAAGCTAAGCTAGTACTGAAACATATCAGCAGAGGTTAAGCTAAGCTAGTACTGAAACTTATCAGCAGAGGTTAACCTAAACTAGTACTGAAACTTATCAGCAGAGGTTATGGAATAGGAGTATTTTGTAGATCAATAGAGGGAGTCAAAAGACAAGTCCTTGCAACCAATTATGGAAGGTTTTGTGATAAATTTCCCACAAGGTGAAAAAAAAGAATTGCACACCCTACCCTATATACATCCCTCTGACAAATATATATATATATATATATATATATATATATATATATATATATATATATAGGAACTCAATATAGACTGAAAACCCTCTTCACTGAAGAATCAAATGCACATCTTTACTCTTCAACCACCTCCAGTGGAGGCAAAGTAAAGACTGAGGTATGTGTGAGATGGGAGGGGTATATAGGACTCTTGGGGTTTGGGAATCTTTGTCTCCTCCTAGTGGTAGAGAAGAGTAATTCCCAAGAGTAATGGATTGTGGACTCTTACCTCCTCTATTAAACAAATATTTTGTTTTCAGCACATAGTACTTTGCAATTGCTTCTATATTTATATACATGTGTTTTATTGCTGTTTTTCTGCAGCATACGCACATATCCTGTGAGAGCCTGTGCACCAGTATGCAAGCTCAGATAGCTGAAGATCTTGTGTTTTGTTTCTGTACAGACTTAATTTGTGTCATACAAGTCACCACTGACTCTCTGAGAAGGTGTGGTATTTGCATAGTGGTGCACGGACCTCACAGGATATGCGCGTATTCCGCAAAAAAACAGTAATAACTTTTATTAGAAGCATTTTTGCTAATGTAAGTATATTGCAAAAATACTTCAATTTCACATTAAAATGCACCCATGTAGGGGGGCGGAGCCTGGCCTGGAGCGGAATGGCCGCAGTTGTTTTGAGCTCCGTGCAAGCCAGCCACTATTTCCCTATAATATCGCTTTTGAGGTCAGCACATCGAGCCAAATGTAAACCTCAAGTAACGATCCTCCACTACGACTTTCTACAACTTTTCTTCATCTAGCAGCTACGGGAATACCCGGTACAACGATCCTTCCCCAGCAGGCCAAGGTGCGTGAAGTCAGGCGGCTCACATGATTTGGCGATAGAGACGGGTCTTGCATATCATCCAGTTGGAAGCCTTCACCCTACATAGGGATAAAAGGCAGCTACATAGATCATAGATAGAGACTAAAAAGGAACCGCTCCACTAGAAATCAGGCAGTAGAAATGACTGAAAGGTTTTTAAGACGAGGTTATTCTAAAATAAAAATATTTCTTAGCAAGAACTAGAAAAATGACACACGAGAATTTGCTATATGGTGAACGTAAAAAAGAACCTGATGGCAAAATAAGGATTATAACGCGGTATAATAGCCATTGGTTTCATACTCGTAATATTCTTCACAATAATTGTCATTATCTTCTCGCTGATAAAAAAAATAGCTGATTTTGTAGGAGATTATCATTTACTTACTGCACAACGTGCCCCTAATTTGAAGGGTAGATTGGTCCATAGTGATTTCTCTAGAAGCCCTTCATCCACAGATTGGCTTTCCAAAAGGATCCTCCCAAAAAGGTGTTTTCCCTGTGGGAATTGTCTACTGTAAACATGTAGTAAAAACAGATAATTTTACAACAGGAGGGAAAAAATACTTCATTAATTGTAAAACAATTGGAGTGCTTTACCTGCTTTATTGTTCATGCCCTGTTTTCTATGTAGGAAAAAACAAAAGGCTCTTCAAGGATAGAATAAAGGAACACAAGGATGACATAAAGCATGGTAGTGATACACGTGTTGCCTGTCACTTTAAGATGTGCCACAACCAGGAATCGGGTAGCTTAGGATGCATTGGCATTGACAGAGGGATAACGCATAACCATGGAGGTAACCTGGATAGGGTCTTCCTACAAAAAGAGGCAGCTTGAATGTATAGATTAAATACCCCGTCTCCAAGAGGCGTAAATAAAAAGATTGAATTTGCCTCTTTCTTATGAACATATTAATATTTTGGTCAGTAGTTAGTGGGCTATTGAATAAATAAGCAATTTTGACATATTTTAAAAATGTTTGCCCATTGTAACATTCAGAAACTCGGTTATGTGTTTCTTTCGCACATTAATTCCAGCAACTTACTTTAGGTGGTTGCAGATGCGTCTTTTATGTAACGCGTGAACACCATCTGAGATATTTTGCGCAATTTAAATATTACTGTTTTCCATTATTGAACTGTATTTCTTTTTGTGTTGTTATGTATATTAATATGTTACTTTTTAGCTTTTGTTGCAAATTTTTTTTTCATTATTTTAAGGGGCGTGTTAAATTGGCTCGAGATAAATAGAGCCGTCTTACCCCCAATACGTTAGCCCTGAATAAGTCACTGGGGATGAAACGCGTGTAGGCTGCATCATAGGTGACGTCACGTACGTTCATGGAGATCCCGCTCTGACTCACACAGCTCACTGATGATCCTGATGGTGTTTGCTGATAGAACTTCTAGTAATCCTGGCACCTAGGTATGTGAGTTCTGAAGTTCCATACCATTGTGTGCATATACGTTGGGGAAGGGCTACTACTGTGCCTGCTACTTGCTAATCTCTTATGGCTTAATTACGGCTTGCTTGCTTCTAATCCTGAGCACGTTCACAGCTCCATCTGAATTGGCTTATTAAGATCACTGGAGTGTTTGAGCGTATGTATGCGGCTATAGCAACATTTGCTTTTTTGCATTTCTCAGTGTGTGCTAAGAACCACTTGGCTTTATACGGCTTGGCTTAATAAGGAGAGGGACATATGTATTGCAATATTCACCTTCTATGCTTAATTTACATCTGAGTTGCTGCAACTCTAAGAACACAATAAACTCTGTGTATCACAGCGCTTGAGAACACTAACTATCTTGCTGTTGCATACTACTTATACATATGGGGGGACTCTCAGTGTGTGTCATAACAATTAACACATTGTCTTTCTGTTTCAGACCCTGCATTTTTATATATGCAGGGTCATTTCTATTATATCTTTTTTACAGCTGTACATTGTGCATATTAATGCTATTTGCTGTTTTAACCCTGTCGACTTGTTTTGCTATCTATCTAAAGTAATTGCTGTTACAGTGAGCATTTTCTTAATTGTAGGGATAGTGGGGGACTACACCATGACCGCATATACCCTCCTAATTTAGGTAGGGGCTGCCCTATCATTATGATCTTCATGGTGACATCACTAATTCACTTTTAATTGGGTTCCTTTTTTTCTTCTGTTTTTAGGTTTTGCATTTATTGCTTATATTTAGTTTTTTGTTTTCCTTTTTATGTGCTTAAATTTTGTTGTGAAAATATCTCTGGTTTCTGTATTTTTTTTTTGGAACTCACATTTTATTGCTATAAACATTTATATTAAAAGAGTGCTTGATTCCCTGTCTTTTTATTGATAGCGTGTATGCATACTGTCATATCTCTCTTTTCTAACGTTTTTTTATTTTCCACTGATATTGCCAAATATAGGGCAGCATTTTTCTGCAAGCGGGAAGTATGGCCAAAATAGAGGAGCCTTAAAGTGTGACCTACTTTTAATAGAAGACAATGGGGGGTAGTTATCATCGTGTCAACTTTCCTGCCTTCGCCGGCCCAATACGCCCGCCTAAGCTCGCCTCACATCGCTGCCGCGGACCTGAAAAAATACGCCTAAGTTATCAAATAAAGCTGTCAAAAAGCCGCGGGGCAATGAGCAGCGGACTGTGAGAGTTATCACTCATCCGATCTCGCTGCTCTTCGGCTTTTTTACAGATTTTTTGCTAGCCTGTCACTAAGCACTCACACTAAACTACACTGTTCTACCCCCTATACCAGCGCCCCCGGAGCCCCCCGCAACCAAATAAAGTTACTAACCCCTAAACCGCCGCTCCTAGACCCCGCCGCAAGTCTTATAAATGTATTAACCCCTAAACCGCCGCTCCTAGACCCCGCCGCAAGTCTTATAAATGTATTAACCCCTAAACCGCCGCTCCCGGACACCGCTGCCACCTACATTATACCTAGTAACCCCTATCCTGCCCCCCCATACCGTCGTCCTCTATAATAAAGTTATTAACCCCTATCCTGCTGATCCCGCACCTCGCCGCAAATAAATAAATAGTTTAACCCCTAAACCGCCGCTCCCTGAACCCGCCGCAACCTATATTAAATTTATTAACCCCTATTCTGCCCCCCCTACACCGTCGCCACCTATAATAAATTTACTAACCCCTATCCTGCCCCCCACTACACCGCCGCCACTGTAATAAAATTATTAACCCCTAAACCTAAGTCTAACACTAACCCTAACACCCCCTAACTTAAATATTAATTAAATAAATCTAAATAATATTTCTATTATTAACTAAGTTAATCCTATTTAAAACTAAATACTTACCTATAAAATAAACCCAAATATAGCTACACTATAAATAATAATTATATTGTAGCTATTTTAGGATTTATTTTTATTTTACAGGCACCTTTCAATTTATTTTAACTAGGTACAATAGCTATTAAATAGTTATTAACTATTTAATAGCTTACCTAGCTAAAATAAAGAGAAATTTACCTGTAAACTAAAAACTAACCTAAGTTACAATTACACCTAACACTACACTACACTTAAATAAATTATTCCTATTTAAAACGAAATACTTACCTGTAAAATAAAAACTAACCTAAGTTACAATTACACCTAACACTACACTATACTTTAATAAATTATTCCTATTTAAAACTAAATACTTACCTGTAAAATAAACCCTAAGATAGCTACAATATAATTAATAATTACATTGTAGCTATCTTAGGATTTATATTTATTTTACAGGTAACTTTGTATTTATTTTAGCTAGTTAGAATAGTTATTAAATAGTTATTAACTATTTAATAACTACCTAGCTAAAAGAAATACAAAATTACCTGTAAAATAAATCCTAACCTAACTTACAATTAAACCTAACACTACACTATCATTAAATAAATTAAATAAATTAACTACAAATAACTACAATTAAATACAATTACATAAACTAACTAAAGTACAAAAAATAAAAAAAGCTAAGTTACAAAAAATAAAAAAAATAAGTTACAAACATTTAAAAAAATATTACAACAATTTTAAGCTACTTACACCTAATCTAAGCCCCCTAATAAAATAACAAACCCCCCCAAAATAAAAAAAATGCCCTACCCTATTCTACATAAAAAAAGTTCAAAGCTCTTTTACCTTACCAGCCCTTAAAAGGGCCTTTTGTGAGGGCATGCCCCAAAGAGTTCAGCTCTTTTGCCTGTAAAAGAAAAATACAACCCCCCCCCCTTCACTCAGCCGAGCCACCGATGGAACTGAAGAGGACATCCGGACCGGCAGAAGTGATCATCCAAGGGGCGCTGAAGAAATCTTCCATCCGATGAAGTGATCCTCCAAGCGGCGCTGATTAAATCTTCCATCCGGGCGATGTCATCTTCCAAGAGGCGCTGAAGAAGTCTTCTATCCGGGCGAGGTCATCTTCGAAGCCGGGTCTTGAATCTTCATCCCACCGACGCGGAACATCCTTCTTTCCCGACGGACTACCGACGAATGAAGGCTCCTTTAAGGGACATCATCCAAGATGGCGTCCCTTCAATTCCGATTGGCTGATAGGATTCTATCAGCCAATCGGAATTAAGGTAGGAAAATTCTGATTGGCTGATGGAATCAGCCAATCAGATTCAAGTTCAATCCGATTGGCTGATCCAATCAGCCAATCAGATTGAGTTTGCATTCAATTGGCTGTTCCGATCAGCCAATAGAATGCGAGCTCAATCTGATTGGCTGATTGGATCAGCCAATCGGATTGAACTTGAATCTGATTGGCTGATTCCATCAGCCAATCAGTATTTTCCTACCTTAATTCCGATTGGCTGATAGAATCCTATCAGCCAATCGGAATTGAAGGGATGCCATCTTGGATGGCGTCCCTTAAAGGAGCCATCATTCGTCGGTAGTCCGTCAGGAAAGAAGGGTGTTCCGCGTCGGCGGGATGAAGATTCAAGACCCGGCTTCGAAGATTACCTCGCCCGGATAGAAGACTTCTTCAGCGCCTCTTGGAAGATGACATTGCCCGGATGGAAGATTTCTTCAGCGCCGCTTGGAGGATCACTTCATCGGATGGAAGATTTCTTCAGCGCCCCCAGGATGTCCTCTTCAGTTCCATCGGTGGCTCGGCTGAGTGAAGACGACTAAAGGTAGGATGATCTTCAGGGGATTAGTGTTAGGTTATTTTAAGGGGGGTTTGGGTTAGATTAGGGGTATGTGGGTGGTGGGTTTTAATGTTGGGGGGGTTGTATTTTTCTTTTACAGGCAAAAGAGCTGAACTCTTTGGGGCATGCCCCCACAAAAGGCCCTTTTAAGGGCTGGTAAGGTAAAAGAGCTTTGAACTTTTTTAATGTAGAATAGGGTAGGGTATTTTTTTATTTTGGGGGGGTTTGTTATTTTATTAGGGGGCTTATATTAGGTGTAAGTAGCTTAAAATTGTTGTAATATTTTTTTAAATGTTTGTAACTTATTTTTTTATTTTTTGTAACTTAGCTTTTTTTATTTTTTGTACTTTAGTTAGTTTATGTAATTGTATTTAATTGTAGTTATTTGTAGTTAATTTATTTAATTTATTTAATGATAGTGTAGTGTTAGGTTTAATTGTAACTTAGGTTAGGATTTATTTTACAGGTAATTTTGTATTTCTTTTAGCTAGGTAGTTATTAAATAGTTAATAACAATATAATAACTATTCTAACTAGCTAAAATAAATACAAAGTTACCTGTAAAATAAATATAAATCCTTAGATAGCTACAATGTAATTATTAATTATATTGTAGCTATCTTAGGGTTTATTTTACAGGTAAGTATTTAGTTTTAAATAGGAATAATTTATTAAAGTATAGTGTAGTGTTAGGTGTAATTGTAACTTAGGTTAGTTTTTATTTTACAGGTAAATTTCTCTTTATTTTAGCTAGGTAAGCTATTAAATAGTTAATAACTATTTAATAGCTATTGTACCTAGTTAAAATAAATTGAAAGTTACCTATAAAATAAAAATAAATCCTAAGATAGCTACAATATAATTATTATTTATATTGTAGCTATATTCGGGTTTATTTTATAGGTAAGTATTTAGTTTTAAATAGGATTAACTTAGTTAATAATAGAAATATTATTTAGATTTATTTAATTAATATTTAAGTTAGGGGGGTGTTAGGGTTAGTGTTAGACTTAGGTTTAGGGGTTAATAAATTTATTACAGTGGCGGCGGTGTAGTGGGGGGCAGGATAGGGGGTTAATAAATGTATTATAGGTGGCAACGGTGTAGGGGGGGCAGATTAGGGGTTAATACATTTAATATAGGTTGCGGCAGGGTCAGGGAGCGGCAGTTTAGGGGTTAAACTATTTATTTATTTGCGGCGAGGTGCGGGATCGGCAGGATACTGGTTAATAACTTTATTATAGGGGGGGCAGGATAAGGGGTTACTAGGTATCATGTAGGTGGCGGTGGGCTCCGGGAGCGGCAGTTTAGGGGTTAATAGGTGTAACGGTACCAACTGGATACCAAGGGTTAACACCAGGGAACAATGTCCTGCATAGGGAATCAACAATTCACAACCCAGCCAGTTTTCAGGTTTAAAACAGAATGACATTTATTAAAAGGCTATGCCTAGTATTTATGCAGGTCTGACCCCCCAGATGGGGGGGTTGAAAGAATGTTGTACATTAGATGGAGGGAACACGCCCTTGACATGATACAATAGATTTACCTTGCTTAAGCTGATAACAATTTAAACACAAACACATTTGGCTTTTCTTATCACCTAAGCATCTGCTCTCTGAGGGTGATTAAACAATGGACTGTTTATCACTAACTTTAATGACAGTGCACAATAGCTGAGGCTAAAGCTGAACACAGTTAACTCCTTCAGTACTGACAGAAGGGTCTGTCACATCTACATAGCACAATATACAGCCTATAGACAACCTTTCTTACATTATAGTCCAGAAGTGGCTAGGTTTGCCACAATGCTCCCCCAGAACCAAGCCGGAACCAAGCCGGCATACACAGTCTGATCCCAACGGATCGGCTTGGGGATGTCCGGGGAAGTACTCACAGATCACTTTTCAAGTTCAGTTTGTCTGGACAACCCATCGGCGTTACCGTTTTGTTTCCCTGGGCGGTAATGGATTGTAAAGTCGAAGGGCTGCAGCGCCAAACTCCAGCGCAGCAGCCTGGCATTGTCACCGGCCACACGGTTCAGCCACACCAACGGGTTGTGATCTGTGAGTAAGGAAAAAGGTTGTCCATACAGGTACGGCTGCAACTTTTTGAGGGCCCACACCACGGCCAGGCATTCTTTTTCGATGGCGGCGTAGCTTACTTCACGGGGCAACAACTTTCGGCTCAAGTAAGCTTCAGGGTGCCTAGTGGCGTAGTCCACCATGGTTAAAATGTACCTCTTCCCGGAGGGACTGGGCTTTGGGTAGTCACAAGGTTAACATCAGCGGGACCCATGGGAACATAGGCAGAAACAAGGGGGGCCAAGTCATTTCCAAGGAGAACATCAGCAGGTAAGTCCTTCTTGACCCCCACATTCACAGGTCTAGTGCCCACTCCCCAATCCAAATGTACCCTGGCAACAGGTAGGCGGAACACAGTGCCCCCTGCTACCCTCACAGCCACATTGTCTCCAGTGTGCTGTTTCTCAGGCATCAAGTTCTCTTGAATCAAGGTCATGGTAGCACCAGTATCCCGTAGACCACTGACCTCCTTCCCATTCACTTTAACCCGTTGCCGGTTATTCCGGTGGGCAGCTTGCACGGGGTCTGCTTCATGTAGGCTGCCCCAGCATTCTGGCGCCTCTACGTAGCGGGCCGCAGGCTGAGGATTATGTGGGGTTCCACCGGCGGGTCTTCTCCAGGACTGTGCTTGATTCGCTGCGTTTAGGGGACACTCTGGTCTTTTGTGCCCTAGTTGCTTACATCCAAAGCACCGAATAGGTTGTGAGTAGCCCCGGGAATTGAACCGGGCTCTCTGAGGGTAGTTCGTGGCCGGAGGCCGTGTGGTATAGCGGTGCGCCTGGGGCTGGTAACTGGCAGCTGCTGGGGTGACTGGGGGTCTGTACTCCACTCTAGCAGTGGGCAATCGGTATACCGCTCCCCCTGCCCCTCGTACTGCCATGGATCCGCCAGTGTGTGCTGTATCCGGCACCAAATGGGGAGCTATCAGGGTTAAAGTAGCTCCCGAATCCCGAAGTCCCTGGACCTCCTTCCCCTCTACGGTCACCAGCTGGCGGTGATGTTGCCGGTTATCGGTGGCCCGGACCGACATCACCTCATGCAGAATTCCCAGGGGTTCCTCGGCTTGGGTGCTCAACACCTCATGAGCGGCTGGCTCCATTTGGTAATGGTGAGCAGCCGCCCTTGGGGCCAGGTTCTGTCTGACCTGGTTCCAAGCTTGTCTGCTCCGATTTTGGGTGCACTCACGTGCCATATGTCCCCACTGCTTGCAGGTGTGGCAATGTATATTCGCCCGTCCGTTGTATCGTGAAGGTGGTGGTGGATTCCCTGGGGCTGGGCGAAAAGGTGCTGCTGTGGGGTTGTTAGGCTGTAGTCCATGGTGCCTCCTGGCATCAAAATGCTGGTATGCTAATCTGGCTGCTTCGGTTAAGGTGCGGGGTTTTCGATCTCTCACCCATTCTTGGGCTTCTGGGGACAAGCCATTAAAGAATTGCTCCAACAGCATCAGTTGCCGCAATTCTTCCATGGTGGTAGCTTGGCTGGCCTGTATCCACCCTTGAGATGCTTGATCCAGCTTGTGGGCCCACTCTGCATGTGAATCTCTTTCTGGCTTGCGCAGGCCTCTAAACTTGCGCCGGTATGCCTCTGGGGTAATGGCATATCTTTCCAAGATCGCTCTCTTCACTTTAGCGTAATCCTTGCTGTCCTCCCTGGGTACAGCGCGATACGCTTCCGCTGCTCTACCGGCTAGCTTGCCTGCTAGCACCGGCACCCATACGGACTGCTCCAAATCATGTAACTCGCACAGTCTCTCAAAATCCTGTAAATACCCATCGATCTCATCCTTCTCCTCACAAAACATTTTAAATGCATGGTATGGGATTTTGGGTCTTACTGGGTTGCTGAGTGCGTCCAAAATGGATTCTGCTCGGGAGGATACATTCCGGGGACTGTGTGCCATCACGTACTCCTGCACATCTGCCATTACCACGGATAGCATATCCCGTGGTACAGGTTGGGGTAAAAATTCCAGCCTGGTCCTCATTTCCCTCTGGTATAGGGTCTCCTCCATGGCTGCTGGAGCCGTAGCGCTACGAGCTCTGTCTCCCTTCATCAGCTCAGCAATTAATATAGCCTTGGGTTTGCTGCTGCCTATCTTTCCCCTGGCTTCTAGCAGTTCCTTTAACGTTTGTCTCTTTAGCTTAGAATAATCCATCTCCATTCACTTCGGTCCCTGGTACTCCTTCCATCTTAGTCAGTATTGTAGTAATCCCCCTCTTCCTGAGGTTACTGGCTTGTGTAGTTGCTCTTCTGGGCGATAAGGTTCATTCCGTCGCTTGCCACCAATTGTAACGGTACCAACTGGATACCAAGGGTTAACACCAGGGAACAATGTCCTGCATAGGGAATCAGCAATTCACAACCCAGCCAGTTTTCAGGTTTAAAACAGAATGACATTTATTAAAAGGCTATGCCTAGTATTTATGCAGGTCTGACCCCCCAGATGGGGGGGTTGAAAGAATGTTGTACATTAGATGGAGGGAACACGCCCTTGACATGATACAATAGATTTACCTTGCTTAAACTGATAACAATTTAAACACAAGACACATTTGGCTTTTCTTATCACCTAAGCATCTGCTCTCTGAGGGTGATTAAACAATGGACTGTTTATCACTAACTTTAATGACAGTGCACAATAGCTGAGGCTAAAGCTGAACACAGTTAACTCCTTCAGTACTGACAGAAGGGTCTGTCACATCTACATAGCACAATATACAGCCTATAGACAACCTTTCTTACATTATAGTCCAGAAGTGGCTAGGTTTGCCACAATAGGTATAGAGTAGCTTGCGGTGGGCTCCGGGAGCGGCGGTTTAGGGGTTAATACACTTATTATAGTTGCGGTGGGCTCCGGGAGTGGCGGTTTAAGGGTTAATATGTATAGATTAGCTTGCGGTGGGCTCCGGGAGCGGCGGTTTAGGGGGTAATAACTTTATTTAGTTTGCGGTGGTGTAGGGGGGACAGATTAGTGGTGTTTAGACTCGGGGTACATGTTAGGGTGTTAGGTGTAGACAGCTCCCATAGAAATCAATGGGATGTCTGTCAGCAGTGAACTTGTACTTTCGCTATGGTCAGACTCACATTGATTCCTATGGGATCCGCCGCCTCCAGGGTGGCGGTTTGAAAACCAGGTACGCTGGGCCGTAAAAGTGCCGAGCGTACCTGCTAGTTTTTTGATAACTAGCAAAAGTAGTCAGATTGTGCCGCACTTGTGTGCCGAACATCTGGAGTGACGTAAGAATCGATCTGTGTCGGACTGAGTCCGGCGGATCTAAACTTACGTCACAAAATTCTACTTTTGCCGGTCTCTAGCCTTTGATAACTAAGGCGAATCAGCCTCGCCACAAATACGCTGCGGAATTCCAGCGTATTTGAGGTTGACGGCTTGATAACTACCCCCCGTATTCTCAATATCATATACAGCAATGACCTGCAACATAAAAAATGGTCTATTTCTATAAGCAATAAATATATCATAATGAAGATGTAATATCAATGTGGAACACAGCTCCCTTTTGAATTTCACCTCAGGACTTTCTTATGGGATTTTTCTCCTTCTTTGTCTATTGCAAATATAAGTCTAAAAAGTGAGGCCTTACTTAATAGAGATCTCTGCAATGACAAAATATAGCATCTCACATGAGGAATCCACCTACACATATAAAAACATACAAGATCTGGATCTTTTGGCCAAAGGTCTGAATATTATGATAACAGCCCCTACCTAGTTAGGAGACACCTCTCGTCAAGCCAATAGAATGCAAGCTCAATCTGATTGGCTGATTGGATCAGCCAATTGGATTGAACTTGAATCTGATTGGTTGATTCCATCAGCCAATCAGATTATTCCTACCTTAATTCCGATTGGCTGATAGAATCCTATCAGCCAATCGGAATTCGAGGGACACCATCTTGGATGACGTCATTTAAAGGAACCTTCATTCGTCGGGAGTTCGTCATGGAGGAAGGATGTTCCGCGTCGGCGGGATGAAGATGGAGCCGGAAGAAAGAAGATTGAAGATGCCGCTTGATAGAAGACTTCAGCCGGATGGAAGACCTCTTCAGCCCCCACTTGGATGAAGACTTCAGCCGGATGATGGACCTCTTCAGCCCCCGCTTGGATGAAGACTTCAGCCGGATGATGGACCTCTTCAGCCCCCGCTTGGATGAAGACTTCAGCCGGATGATGGACCTCTTCAGCGCCATGCTTGGATGAAGACATCGCCCGGATTGGATGAAGAATTCGGCTCGGCTGAGTGAAGACGACTCAAGGTAGGAAGATCTTCAGGGGGGTAGTGTTAGGCTTTTTTAAGGGGGGTTTGGGTGGGTTAGAGTAGGGGTGTGTGGGTGGTGGGTTTTAATGTTGGGGGGGTTGTATTTTTATTTTACAGGCAAAAGAGCTGTTTTCTTTGGGGCATGCCCCGCAAAAACAGAATTTATGTTTACCTGATAAATTTCTTTCTCCTACGGTGTATCCGGTCCACGGCTTCATCCTTACTTGTGGGATATTCTCAATCCCTACAGGAAGTGGCAAAGAGAGCACACAGCAAAGCTGTCCATATAGCTTCCCTCAGGCTCCGCCCCCCCCAGTCATTCGACCGACGGTTAGGAGAAAAAGGAGAACCATAGGGTGCAGTGGTGACTGTAGTTTATAAAAAATAAATTTAAACCTGACTAAAATGCCAGGGTGGGCCGTGTACCGGATACACCGTAGGAGAAAGAAATTTATCAGGTAAACATAAATTCTGTTTTCTCCTACATTGGTGTATCCGGTCCACGGCTTCATCCTTACTTGTGGGAACCAATACCAAAGCTTTAGGACACGGATGAAGGGAGGGAACAAGTCAGGTAACCTAAACGGAAGGCACCACTGCTTGCAAAACCTTTCTCCCAAAAATAGCCTCCGAAGAAGCAAAAGTATCGAATTTGTAAAATTTGGCAAATGTATGCAGTGAAGACCAAGTCGCTGCCTTACAGATCTGTTCAACAGAAGCCTCATTCTTGAAAGCCCAAGTGGAAGCCACAGCTCTAGTAGAGTGAGCTAGAATTCGTTCAGGAGGCTGCCTTCCAGCAGTCTCATAAGCCAACCGGATGATGCTTTTCAGCCAGAAAGACAGAGAGGTCGCAGTCGCCTTTTGACCTCTCCTCTTACCAGAATAGACAACAAACAAGGACGATGTTTGTCTGAAATCTTTAGTTGCTTTTAGGTAAAACTTCAAGGTACGAACCACATCGAGATTGTGTAACAGACGTTCCTTGTTAGAAGCTGGGTTAGGACACAGAGAAGGAACAACTATTTCCTGGTTAATATTCTTATTGGAAACCTCTTTTGGAAGAAAACCAGGTTTGGTACGTAAAACGACCTTATCTGTATGAAACACCAGATAGGGTGAATTACACTGCAAAGCAGACAATTCAGAAACTCTTCTAGCGGAAGAGATAGCAACCAAAAACAAAACTTTCCAAGATAGTAACTTAATATCTATGGAATGTAGAGGTTGAAACGGAACCCCCTGAAGAACTGAAAGAACTAGATTTAGACTCCATGGAGGAGCCACAGGTCTGTAGACAGGCTTGATTCTGACTAAAGCCTGCACAAACTCCTGAACATCTGGCATTGCTGCCAGACGTTTGTGTAACAAAACAGACAGAGCTGATATCTGTCCTTTTAAGGAACTAGCTGACAAACCTTTCTCCAATCCTTCTTGGAGAAAAGCTAAAATCCTTGGAATCCTAATCTTACTCCATGAGTAACCCTTGGATTTGCACCAACAAAGATATTTCCGCCATATCTTATGGTAAATTTTCCTAGTGACAGGCTTTCTAGCCTGAATCAGGGTATCTATAACTGAATCTGAAAACCCACGCTTAGCTAGAATCAAGCGTTGAATCTCCAAGCAGTCAGTTGCAGAGAGACTAGGTTTGGATGTACGAATGGACCTTGAATTAGAAGGTCCTGCCTCAAAGGTAGCTTCCATGGTGGAACCGATGACATATTCACCAGGTCTGCATACCAGGTCCTGCGTGGCCACTCAGGAGCTATCAGAATTACCGAAGCCTTCTCCTGTTTGATCCTGGCTACTAGCCGTGGGAGAAGAGGAAACGGTGGAAAGACATAAGCTAGATTGAACGACCAAGGCGCTGCTAAGGCATCTACCAGTGTCACCTTGGGATCCCTGGACCTGGACCCGTAACATGGAACTTTTGAGTTCTGACGTGACGCCATCAGATCCAGATCCAGAATGCCCCATAGTTGAGTTAACTGGGCAAAAACCTCCGGGTGAAGTTCCCACTCCCCCGGATGGAAAGTCTGACGACTCAGATAATCCGCTTCCCAGTTGTCCACTCCTAGGATGTGAATTGCTGATAGATGGCAGGAGTGATCCTCTGCCCATTTGATGATCTTGGATACCTCTCTCATCGCCAGGGAACTCTTCGTTCCCCCTGATGATTGATGTACGCTACAGTCGTCATGTTATCCGACTGAAATCTGATGAATCTGGCCTCCGCTAGTTGAGGCCATGCCTGGAGCGCATTGAATATCGCTCTCAATTCCAATATGTTTATCGGGAGAAGAGATTCTTCCCGAGACCATAGACCCTGAGCCTTCAGGGACTCCCAGACCGCGCCCCAGCCCAAAAGACTGGCGTCGGTCGTGACGATGATCCACTCCGGTCTGCGGAAACTCATTCCCTGAGACAGGTGATCTAGAGACAGCCACTAGAGGAGTGAGTCTATGGTTTTCTGTTCCATTTGAATCTGGGGAGACAAGTCTGCATAATCCCCATTCCACTGTTTGAGCATGCACAGTTGCAATGGTCTTAAATGAATTCGAGCAAAAGGAACCACGTCCATTGCTGCAACCATTAGTCCTATTACCTCCATGCACTGAGCTATGGAGGGCTGAGGAATGGATTGAAGAACTTGACAAGTGTTCAGAAGCTTTAACTTCCTGACCTCTGTCAGAAAGATCTTCATTTCTACGGAGTCTATTATTGTTCCCAGAAAGGGAACCCTTGTGGACGGGGACAGAGAACTTTTTTCTATGTTCACCTTCCACCCGTGAGATCTCAGAAAGGCTAGAACAATGTCTGTATGAGCCCTTGCTTTGTTAAGGGACGACGCTTGTATTAGAATGTCGTCTAGGTAAGGTGCTACTGCAATGCCCCTCGGCCTTAGCACCGCTAGAAGGGATCCTAGCACCTTTGTGAAAATTCTGGGAGCAGTGGCTAATCCGAACGGAAGAGCCACGAACTGGTAATGTTTGTCCAGAAAGGCGAACCTCAGGAACTGATGGTGATCTTTGTGGATAGGAATATGCAGGTACGCATCCTTTAAGTCCACGGTAGTCATGTATTGACCCTCCTGGATCGTTGGTAAAATTGTCCGAATGGTTTCCATTTTGAATGATGGAACTCTGAGGAATTTGTTTAGAATTTTTAAGTCCAGAATTGGCCTGAAAGTTCCTTCTTTTTTGGGAACTACAAACAGGTTTGAGTAAAAACCCAGTCCTTGTTCCGCTGTTGGAACTGGGTGTATCACTCCCATCTTTAATAGGTCTTCTACGCAACGTTAGAATGCCTGTCTCTTTATCTGGTCTAAAGATAAGCGAGACATGTGGAACCTTCCCCTTGGAGGAAGGTCCTTGAACTCTAGAAGATACCCCTGAGAAACAATTTCTAGTGCCCAGGGGTCCGGAACATCTCTTGCCCAAGCCTGAGCAAAGAGAGAAAGTCTGCCCCCTACTAGATCCGGTCCCAGATCGGGAGCTACCCCTTCATGCTGTCTTGGTAGCAGCAGCAGGCTTCTTGGCCTGTTTGCCCTTGTTCCAGCCTTGCAAAGGCTTCCATGCTGGTTTGGGCTGGGATGCGTTACCCTCTTGCCTAGTGGCTGTAGAGGTGGAAGTCGGTCCTTTCCTGAAATTGCGAAAGGAACGAAAATTAGACTTATTTTTAGCCTTGAAAGGTCTATCCTGTGGAAGGGCATGGCCCTTTCCCCCAGTGATATCTGAAATAATTTCCTTCAACTCTGGCCCAAATAGGGTCTTACCCTTGAAAGGAATATTAATTAATTTTGTTTTGGACGACACATCCGCCGACCAAGACTTTAACCAAACCGCTCTGCTCGCCACAATTGCAAAACCAGAATTTTTCGCTGCTAATTTAGCTAACTGGAAAGCGGCGTCTGTAATGAAAGAATTAGCCAACTTCAGGGCGTGAATTCTGTCCATGACTTCATCATAAGAAGTCTTCTTTTGGAGCGAGTTTTCTAGTTCCTCAAACCAAAAAGCCGCTGCAGTGGTTACAGGAATAATGCAAGAAATTGGTTGAAGAAGAAAACCCTGTTGAACAATGATTTTCTTAAGTAAACCTTCTAATTTTTTATCCATAGGATCTTTGAAAGCGCAACTGTCTTCTATTGGTATAGTCGTGCGCTTAGCTAGCGTTGAAACTGCCCCCTCTACCTTAGGGACCGTCTGCCACGCGTCCCTTCTGGGATCAACAATTGGTAACATTTTCTTAAATATAGGAGGGGGAACAAAAGGTACTCCTGGCTTCTCCCACTCCTTATTAACGATATCCGCCACCCTCTTGGGTATTGGAAACGCATCAGTGTGTACTGGGACCTCTAAGAATTTGTCCATTTTACATAATTTTTCTGGGATCACCAAAGGATCACAATCATCAAGTGTAGCTAGGACCTCCTTAAGTAGGGCACGGAGGTGTTCTAGCTTAAATTTAAATGCTATAGTATCAGGCTCTGCCTGCTGAGAAACCTTTCGTGTGTCAGAAATTTCTCCCTCAGACAGGCCTTCCCTCACCGCTAAGTCAGATTGGTGTGAGGGAACTACAGATAACTTATCCTCTGCGTCTGCTTGCTCATCCTCTGTGTTTAAAACTGAGCAATCACGCTTCCTAGGAAAAGCAGGCAGTTTGGATAAAAATGCTGAGAGAGAATTATCCATTACTGCCGCTAACTGTTGCATAGTAATCGCAATTGGTGCGTTAGATGTACTGGGCATCGCTTGCGCGGGCATAGCTGGTGTTGACACAGAAGGGGAGGATAGCAAGCTATCTTCACACCCTTCAGCTAAAGAATCATCTTGGGCTATATCTTTAAGTGTAATTGTACAGTCCTTAAGCTGTTTGGACGCTATAGCACATTTCACACATAAATTTAATGGGGGAACCACCTTGGCCTTTGAACATACAGAACATAGGCTATCTGAAGGTTCAGACATGTTTAACAGACTTAAAAGTAACTTCAATGCAATAAAATGTATTTTTGACAAAAACGTTACTGTCCCTTTAAATAATAAAAGTGCACACTTTATTACTGAAACATCAAAAAACCATCAAAAACACATCCGATTTTTATTAAATTTTCACCACAGTGTCATAATGCTTTGAAAAGGTTACACACAAATTTTCAGACCAATTAACTCCTTACTGCTCAAACCGGAACTAATAACAGCAGTTAACGGTTAACAGTACTCTGCTACAGCTTGCCCTGTGGCTTTTACCTTCCTTAGGGTTATTTTGGTAAGAATATAAGCCTCCCTGGAGCCCTTTCTGATGCCTCCGGACTCCCCACGTGAAGCATGAACTGGCTAGTCAAAACAAGTGCGCAATTGAGGCGCGAAAATGTGGCTTCCTTCCTCTGCATACCAGAGTGGAGGGGCCTTTCTGACTAGATTAGGTGTCCAACTAAGTGCCAGGCGCAAATTAATCCCCAAAAGTGTTTTATTTAAGTTGAAAACTTGCTAAAAAGCAATCGATTAGCCCACAATAGTGTCAACCAGCATAAGCCCTTAAAATAAGCCAACCTTTTATTGCTGAATCTAATAACAATGGCTTACCTATCCCAGAGGGAATTTCTGACAGTCTTCTAGCATTACTGGGTTTTGTTAGAAAAATGACTGATCATACCTGAAGCAGTTAAGCCTGCAAACTGTTCCCCCAACTGATGTTATCTGGTTTCAACAGTCCTGCGTGGGAACAGCAATGGATTTTAGTTACTGGTGCTAAAATCATAGTCCTCTTAGCAGAAATCTTCTTCACTTTCTGCTGCAGAGTAAATAGTACAAGCCGGCACTATTTTAAAATAACAAACTCTTGATAGAAGAAATAAAAAACTACAACTAACACCACATACTCTTTACCACCCCCGGGGAGATGCTACTAGTTATAGCGGTAAAGAGAATGACTGGGGGGGCGGAGCCTGAGGGGAGCTATATGGACAGCTTTGCTGTGTGCTCTCTTTGCCACTTCCTGTAGGGATTGAGAATATCCCACAAGTAAGGATGAAGCCGTGGACCGGATACACCAATGTAGGAGAAAGGCCCTTTTAAGGGCTGGTAAGGTAATAGAGCTGGTATCTTTTAAATGTAGAATAGGGAAGGGAATTTTTTTATTTTGGGGGGCTTTGTTATTTTATTAGGGGGCTTAGAGTAGGTGTAATTAGCTTAAAATTGTTGTAATATTCTTTTTTTATTTTTTGTACTTTAGTTAGTGTATTTATTTGTAGGTATTTGTATTTAATTTATTTAAAGATAGTGTAGTGTTAGGTTTAATCGTAACTTAGGTTAGGATTTATTTTACTGGTAATTTTGTATTTCTTTTAGCTAGGTAGTTATTAAATAGTTAATAACTATTTAATAGCTATTGTACCTAGTTAAAATAAATACAAAGTTACCTGTAAAATAAATATAAACCCTAAAATAGCTACAATGTAATTATTAATTACATTGTAGCTATCTTAGGGTTTATTTTTCAGGTAAGTATATAGTTTAAATAGGAATAATTTATTAAAGTATAGTGTAGTGTTAGGTGTAATTGTAACTTAGGTTAGTTTTTATTTTACAGGTAAATTTCTCTTTATTTTAGCTAGGTAGCTATTAAATAGTTAATAACTATTTAATAGCTATTCTACCTAGTTAAAATAAATTGAAAGTTGCCTGTAAAATAAAAATAAATCCTAAGATAGCTACAATATAATTATTATTTATATTGTAGCTATATTAGGGTTTATTTTAAAGGTAAGTATTTAGTTTTAAATAGGATTAATTTAGTTAATAAGAGAAATATTATTTAGATTTATTAAATTAATATTTAAGTTAGGGGGTTGTTAGGGTTAGTGTTAGACTTAGGTTTAGGGGTTAATAATTTTATTACAGTGGCGACGGTGTAGGGGGGGCAGATTAGGGGTTAATAAGTTTAATATAGGTTGCGGCGGGGTCCGGGAGCGGCGGTTTAGGGGTTAAAGTATTTATTTAGTTGCGGCGAGATCCGGGATCCGCAGGATAGGGGTTAATAACTTTATTATAGGTGGCGGCGGTATAGGGGGACAGGATAGGGGTTAATAGGTATAATGTAGGTGGCGGCGATGTCCGGGAGTGGTGGTTTAGGGGTTAATACATTTATAAGAGTTGCAGCGGGGTCTAGGAGGGGCGGTTTAGGGGTTAATAACTTTATTTAGTTGCGGGGGGCTCCCGGGGCGCCGGTATAGGGGGTAGGACAGTGTAGTTAGTGTGGGTGCTTAGTGACAGGCTAGCAATAAAGCTGTCAAAAAGCCGAAGAGCAGCGAGATCGGATGAGTGATAACTATCACAGTCCGCTGCTCATCGCCCCGTACTTGGTGCACGGCTTTTTGACAGCTTTATTGATAACTTAGGCGAAATTTTTCAGGTCTGCGGTGGCGATGGTAGGCGAGCTTAGGCGGGTGTATTGGGCCGGCGAAGGCAGGTAAAGTAGACGGCTTGATAACTAGGCCTCATGGTATGTATCCATATAGAATATGTAAATATACTCTTATGATGGGGAAGAGTGATCTGGCTAGCAGACCTCTTTGTTGGACAAATGTTTACTTGTTATATGTTTACAAAACTATGTTATGTTTTATGTTATAGTTTTGTTCTATTGTTAAAGATAAGTGTTAAAGATAAGTGACATTACTCATCAAAACCACATACTTTTTCAATATGTACGTCAATTATATACCATATTAAGATGACTCAAGACTCTATACAATTAATAACAATAATAATAATACTACCAAATTACAGAACATAGAAAAATACTTAGCAATAGATTGTAAGTTCCCACGGGAACAGAGCTCCGAATTCCCCCTGTATTTGTTTGTTACATTTTGTCTGGTGTCTCATATTGTACTGTCCTTTTATCTTTGTTACCAATGGACAGTGCTTCAGAATCTGTTGGCGCTTTATAAATAAAGAATAATAATGATTCTCCCACATTAAATAATCAGCAAAGGTAGAAATTTAACCAACCATTCAACCCAGAAGAAATAGCAGATACCATTAAAAATCTCCCTTTAAATAAAGCCCCAGGGCCAGATGGTTTCCCAAATTACTATTATAAACAATTTGCTCATACACTAATCCCCCATATACAGAATCTATTTAACAATATCTCCAAATCTACCCCTTTTTCAAAAGAAGCCTTAGAAGCTTATATTATGATTTTACCAAAAGTAGGCAAAAAGGCTAACAGTCGAAAACTTAGACCTATATCGATGTTAAATACAGATATTAAATTATATGCTAAGCTTTTAGCAAATAGACTTAGTAGTATGATGCCAGATATTATTAAATTTCAATTAGGCCAAGATTTCATTTAAAAATTATTTGCGCTATATGCAGCCCCAGCAGCCAGAGTGGGAGTTAATGGCACTTTATCTGAGACATTCCCAAAAACGAATGGAACTAGGCATGGATGCCCGCTGTCTCCTTTATTATTTGCATGTACGGTAGAAGCATTCGCTACACCCATTAGATCTCATAATGTTATAGAAGGGATTACTATTAGACACACCTTACATAAAATACTGTTGTATGCGGATGATATTCTGCTCTTTATAACTAATCTAGTGAAATCGATACCAATAATTATGTCAGAATTAGAGACATTCAGGTCTGTCTCAAATTTCTTAGTAAATAATTCGAAATCAGAGAAGTTGATTATTATTCTCTCTGATGATCAAATACAAAAGACAAGACATTTATGTCCTTTTCGGATTCTACACACTTCTCTCAAATATTTAGAGACCTATCTCACCCCTTCAATAACAGATATATTTGAGGCAAATTTTATACCTCTTCAAAAGACTATCATATCAGATATGTCCTCTTGGAGATCAAAAGACATCTTGGTTAGGTAGGTGTCAGGGGTCTGACGTCTCTTCTGATTCCTGATCCCTGGCTTGTTCCTGACTTTGTTGTTATCCTTGTTCCAGATTCCGGCTCGTCTGACTACTCGTTTTGGCTGCTGACTCGGCTTGTCTGACTACCAGCTCTGGTTTTGACTCCTGGCTTGTTATTTGACTTTTGGACCTTATATTATTATTTTTGTTATTAATAAAGGTGTGATTATTTTTGCACTTCTCGTCTGATTCCTGGCACCCTGACATTACGCAAGGAACATGAATCCTGATGGTGCTAATAATCCACCTTTACTTACAATAATTTCCAGGATAGATGAACAGGATCACCGCTCGTATCAATTTGCACTAGCCCTGCAAACCCTGCTGACTCCCACTGCACATTTGGACCAGAGTGTCCAAATGTGCTCAGTTCCATACTCTTGCCACAGAGGTTGGTTGGAACAATGAAACCCTTGTTGCCGCCTTCTTTTATGGGCTCTCTGATGCAATTAAAGAACAAGTTGCTGCCAGAGATTTACCAGAGGATCTTGAGGCTTTGGTGTCTTTTTTAATCCTAATTGACATCAGACTCAGAAAGAGGCTCTCTTTCAAGGAACACTTGTGGAAGCCTCCTGTTTTGTTGTCTCCTACGTTGTCGTTCCCACCCATGCCTCCCTCTCCTCCCATGTCTACTGATCCCGAGTCACCAGGGTCTGCTGTGCTGATGCAGTTGGGATTCACGCATCTCTCCGCAGGGGAGAGGGCCTTTAGGAGGAGGGAGGGGCTCTGCCTCTATTGTGGGTTACAGGGCCACCTTTTAAAGTCTTGTCCTACATGACTGGTTAAACGCTCACACCTAGGGTCCTGTCGGAGGCAGACCTTGGGTGGTTTATTCTCATCCCCGGAACCTCTAAAGGAGAAACCTTTGGTCACGGTTGTCCGTTCATGGGTGGACTCCTTCATAGTCAACCATGCTGTTGTTGACTCCGGTGCTGCGGGCTGTTTCATTGACAGTGCTTTTGTATCACAGCACTCCATTCCTGTATTAGGCCCCTTCAGCCTGCACTCGTTATTCACAAAACCACTCCGTTATCCATGGTTGTTGGAGTTCTCCATTTTGAAACCCTCCAGTTCCAGGTGATTAACTCTCTGCATTTTCCGGTTGTTCAGGTTATCCCTGGCTCCAAAAGCACAATCCCAGTCTCGACTGGCGTAGGTCCATAATTTTGTCATGGTCTCTGCAATGTATTTCCACTTGTCTTCGGAAACCAGTCAAAGTCCTGTGCACTTCTTCGGTATCTCAATTGCCTAAGGAGTACCGAGAGTTCCAAGATGTTTTTGACAAGGTGCGTACCGGTACGTTGCCTCTTCACTGGTCTTATGATTGTGCCATAGACCTGCAACTCGGATCCATTCCTCCTCGGGGCCGGGTTTACCCTCTCTCGGTTGCTGAGAATTGTGCTATGGAAGAGTATGTTGCCGATGCTCTGTCACGGGGGATCATCCGCAAATCCTGCTCTCCTGCAAGGGCTGGCTTCTTCTTCATGAAGAAAAAGGGTGGCAAATTAAGACCATGCATTGATTATAGGGGTCTTAATCGTCTTACCATTAAGAATGCTTACCCTATTCCGCTCATTACGGAACTCTTTGACCGCCTTAAGGGAGCTACAGTCTTTTCTAAACTTGATTTGAGAGGAGCATACATTCTCGTTAGGATTAAGGAAGGCCATGAATGAAAAACAGCATTTAACACCAGGAGTGGGCATTATGAGTATCTTGTAATGCCCTTTGGCCTATGTAAGGCTACACCTGTTTTCCAGGAATTTATTAATGATGTCCTACGAGATATGTTACAACAGTGTGTTGTGGTGTACTTAGATGATATCCTCATACACTCACCCACTCTTGAGGCTCATCGTTCTGATGTTACACGGGTACTTCAGAGAATATGTGAGATTGACCTGTTTTGTAAACTCGCGAAATGTGATTTCCATCAGACTCAAGTAACCTTCCTAGGTTATGTAATCTCTGTTGCAGGGTTCTCCATGCATCCTGACAAGTTGTCTGCAGTCCTGCAGTGGCTTTACCTAGTTGGTCTTCGCTCTATTCAATGTTTTTTGGGCTTTTCTAATTACTATAGGAAGTTTATTAAAAACTTTTCTTCCTTGGTCAAACCTATCACTGACATGACCCGTAAGGAGAATGATCCACTCCATTGGTCACCTACTGCCAATAAGGCTTTTGAGAGTCTTAAGACTGCCTTTTGCTGGCACTCCAGTTCTGGCTCATCCTAACCCTGTCCTGCCTTTCGTTCTTGAGGTCGATGCATCTGAGACTGGAGTAAGTGCCCTCTTGTCTCAACGTCCTACCTCCTTGCATCTGTGTGGTTTCTTCTCTAGGAAATTGTCTCTGGTGGAGTGCAATTATGAAATTGGCGACAGGAAATTACTGGCCATAATTTTGGCACTCAAGGAATGGAGGCACCTTCTAGAGGTGACTGACCACAAGAATTTGACTTATCTATCCAAAGCAAAACGTTTGTCGCCCGACAGGCCAGATGGGCACTATTTTTGTATCGGTTTAATTATGTGGTTTTTTACCTGCCTGGTAGTAAGAATGTTAGGGCTGATGCCCTCTCTCGTCAATTTTCGCCTCTGTCTAAGGAGGAGTCTGTACCTATTCCAGTTATACCTCCTGACCAATTTTTGGCCACCATACCTACTAATTTGACTTCTACCTTAGTGGAGGAGATCCTGGCTGCACAAACCAATGCACCTTCTGAGAAACCTAGTGGTAAATGCACCTGAGAATCTTCAAACTAAACTATTGCACACTTACCACTATCCTAAAGCCGCAGGTCACCCGGGCAAGAACCAAATGATTTGGTCTGCCACTCGACAATTCTGGTGGCCAGGTCTTCGTTCTGATATTGCTGCTTGTGTTGCTTCCTGCTCAATCTGTGCACAGAATAAGACTCCTCGACATCTACCTGTGGGTCTTTTTCAAATTATTGCTAATGGTGAGCGTCCTTGGACACATTTTTCTATGGACTTCATTGTCGAGCTCCCTGTTTCCAATGGCAATACTGTTATCCTAATGGTGGTTGACCATTTTTCTAAAATGTCACATTGCATTCCATTGAAGAAGTTGCCTACTGCTCAGGTGCTTGCTTCAATTTTTGCCCGGGAGGTCTTCCGTTTACATGGATTACCCAAGGAGATAGTGTCAGACCGGGGTAGCCAGTTTGTCTCCAGATTTTGGCGTTCCTTTAATAATTGGTCTGAACTGTTACCTTGGGCAGAGTTTGCTTGTAATAGTGCAATTAATGCTTCCTCCTAGTTATTCCAGTTATTCCCGTTCATGGCGAATTATGGGTTTCAACCGTCCTTGTTGGCTGATTCATTCATGTCTCAGGGTATTCCAGCTTTGGAGGAGTATCTCCGGCAACTCCGTTCCACGTGGGTGCAGATTCAGGATTGCCTTCATCGTTCTATGCAGCGCCAAAAGTTCCAGGCTGATCGTAGGCGTCTGCCCGCGCCTTCCTACCAGGTTGGTGAGAGGGTTTGGCTGTCCTCACGCAACTTGAACCTTCGTTTGCCTTCTAATAAACTGGCAACCCCGTTATGTTGGTCCTTTTCGGATACTCCGACGGGTCAATCCTGTGGCCTACGCTCTTGATCTTCCTCCTGCAATGCGCATCTTCAATGTTTTTCATGTCTCCCTCTTGAAACCATTGGTTTGTAATCGGTTTATCACTGTGTTGCCTCGTCCCCGTCCGTTCTCTGTTGACAACCATTATTGACTCTCGTATGTCCAGGGGCCGCGTACAGTATTTGGTTCACTGGAGGGGCTATGGTCTGGAGGAGCGTTCATGGGTTCCCTCCTCTGATTTTCATGCTCCCGCCCTCCTCCGTGCCTTCCATGCCCGTTTCCCCAATAAGCCTTTTGTCCTCCTGCAGGGGAGGGGTCGTTGAGTGGAGGGTACTGTCAGGGTTTTTTCCCCTGCTCTGTTTGCCATGTGCTGCTGGCAGCCATTTTGCTCACCTTTCTTGCTGAATCTGATGCAGATTGTGTGATGCTGCTCATTTCCTGCACGCCCTCTTATGACCAGACTGTTGTACATCATCTGTGTGAGACAGGTTGCAGTCTCAGAATTGTTGATGTCATCACTTATTATTTATGTTGAAATGATTTTTATTATTATTATTTGGTTACAACATCTTAAAACAATACAGAACTTTTCGCATTACCCCATTAGTACAATAGGATTTAAATAAAGGTTATTACACATCAAAACTCATTGGGATTACAGGTTACATAACTCTCATGACCACATATCTTCCTATGTTTGATACCCTGCGTAGTTTCCCCATGCTTATGTACTTTTTACTGCCTTCATATTTTGCACATCCTAACTAACCATCCCTCCCCCCCCCCCCTTACCCACCCTCTCCCTATCAGGAGGTGCCATTTTACCTCTTAACAAACCTACCAGTCTTCTCGAGGTGGTGACATCCCGCTAACTCCGCTATTCTCTCTCGTGGAGGGAGACTCTCTATCTCTAAAATAGGCTACCCCATTAAGTCCAGTACCTAGTTGTCCCCTAGTCTCTCCTTCTTGGTTATTCCCTGAACCTTAGTACCCAATAAAACCAAGTCTTTTGAAATTGTTCAGTCTGTCCTTGTGCCCATGCAGTCAGTTCTGACAATGTGTAGGTCTCCTTGATTTTTCCTATCAGTTCCTGCCATGAGGGCACTCCCTCCTTCCAATGTCTGGCTATACATATTCTTAAGCACGTGCAAACTATTTTTATAAATCTATTAATTGCTGTGTTGAAAGGTTTCACCCTTTCATGGAGTAAAGCCTGCGACATGGTAAGATTCACTCTCTCATCTAATAAGTTGCTAATTAATTCGGACAGCTTCCTCCATAGCGCCTGAACGTCCTGACACTTCCACCACATATGTTTATATGTACCTCTCTCTTGACAGCCTCTATAGCAGCATCCGTTAAATCCTATGGAGAAATGAGCTGTTCTCTCCGGTGTCAAGTACCATCTAAACATCACCTTTATACAATTCTCCCTCATATCTGCACTAATCAGGCCTCTATAGGAGTTCGCTATCAGTTCGTTCCATTCCTCATCCCCCCACGTCTCCAATGTATCTCTTTCCCATTTTTTTGTCATTGTTAGTTCGATATCTCGTTTAGCTTTCTGGAGTAGGACATATATCCTGGAAATCAGTTTTTTCCCCCTATTGGGGCTCACCATCAATTTCTCAAACTCAGTGAGCTGTTGGGTTTGTGTGTCCTTCCTATATGTTGCTAAGGTTGAACTAATTTGCAAATACATAAACCAGTGTAGCTGCTCTGGGTTTATTCAGTCTCTAATTGAGTTAAATGAAAGTAATTTAGTGCCCGTATAGAAGTCTGCCACTCTATACAACCCCTTATTTGCCCATTTGTCCACTGTCCTTCTTAACTCTTTTTGTATAAGAAACTTAATCGGTCTCAGCCCTGAATCATTCCTAATCAAATGCATCTTTTTCGTGATTCCCTCCCACAAACCTATTGCATCAACCGTTATTGGTGACCTATACTCCTTTGACTTCAAGCGTCCTTCAAGATCCCACAGAATATCCGCCGCTCTAGTACTACCCATTATTTCCGCCTCCACTTGCGGCCATATCAGCTCGTTTCCTTCTTTCCCCAATGTAACTGTCTGCGCCAACCTAGCAGCCTGGTAGTACTCCACCAGGATTGGGACTCCCACTCCTCCTACTTGTCTGTGCAGCGTTAGCAACTTGGCAGCTATTCTCGGTCTCCCATCTCCCCTTATAAATTTCAGTACATCAGTCTGTAACGCCTGTAGTTCTGACAACGGTATATTAATCGGTATAGCCCTGAATAAGTACATTAATCTTGGGAGTACATTCATTTTTATGGATACCATTTTCCCATACCATGAAAAATTACATTTTCTCCATCTCCTCAGATCATTTCTGATCGCTTTATACACAGGAATGAAATTTAATTTGTATAGATCTGCCGCTTTATCGCCTATCTTGACCCCCAAATATGTGATATAGTTTTTCGCCCAATTAATTGCAAAATTTAGTTCGATTAATTTTTTGGTGTGGGGGGGTAAATTAATCGCAAGTGCCTCACATTTACCAGAATTTATTTTGTAACCCGAGATTCCCGAGTATGCATCTAATAGTCTGTACAAATACGGCAACGAGCTCATGGGTCTGGTGATTGTCAATAGGACATCATCAGCGAATAGCATGGTTTTATATTCCGAAGCTCCTATTTTCGCTCCCTCAATTTCCTTCATGTTCCTAATATTAGCTGCTAGCGGTTCTATACAGATTGCAAATATCAGTGGCGACAGCGGGCAGCCCTGTCGTGTCCCATTCTTGATATCTATATGTCTTGAGAGATATCCCGCCGCCCCCACCACCGCTGTCGGATTGGAATAAATGCTTCCTAAAGCTTGTATGAATGCCCCCCTAAATCCCATGGCCGTAAGAACCCGAAACATGAATCACTTATTAATTAAAGGGCCTCTGTTCAGTATGCTTCGCCCTTGCATTGTCTAAGACCTGTTTGTGAGTTCCTGTGTTCCAGTGCCTGTGTATTACCCGGCTGTCTGACATCCTTCCTGGATCCTGATCCCTGGCTTGTTCCTGACTTTGTTGTTCTCCTTGTTCCTGATTCCGGCTGACTATTCGCTTTGGCTCCTGACTCGGCTCGTCTGACTACCAGCTCTGGTTTTGACTCCTGGCTTGTTATTTGACTTGTGGACTTTTTATTAATTTTGTTATTTATAAAGGTGTGATTATTTTTGCACTTCTTGTCTCAGTCTGATTCCTGGCACTCTGACAGTAGGATGTCCATATTCAAAATGAACATTTTACCTAGAGTTCTATATTTACTAATCCCACTGCCACCGACTTTCCTTACAAATTTACAGAGACATATTCATGAATTTATTTGAAAAAACAAAAAAAACAGCTTGAATAAATAAAAACATCATGCGCATGTCGCGTAATGCTAGCGGGATAGGGGTCTCGAATCTATACAAATACAGACAGGTGATCTTCCTACAGAGGATAGTTGACTGGTTCACCAACCTAGACCAGAAGGCGTGGGTTCAGCTAGAACATGATCTGACTGATAATATACATCTTCGGGTATTCTGTTGGAAAGCACAAAATAAACGTTTAATAGACGATAATCTAGGTTGTCCTCTCAAACTGAGTTAAGAAGGGATGGGATGTCTTTGCAAATTGGTTCCTGTTTATTCAATGCCATTCCTATATCAATAAACATTATGAAAATTTTAATTTACTCAGAAGTTTAACAAACTTTGAGAAGCTTGGTATCTCCTCCACTCCCGTACGGGGTACATTGTCACTCATTTATAACATGTTAAAGCAAAAGTTACCAGGACAACATCCTTATTATATAGAGAGGTGGAGAAAGGAGTTCGATATACCTTTAATACAGGGGGATATAAACCATATTTTCTCCAATTTAACAAAGGTATCTGTCTCGAGCAAAAATATAGAAATAAACCTTTTAGCTCAAAAAGCAATACATGTTGGAGATGTAAATTAGATATAGGACATATGTCACATATCTGGTGGCAATGTCCCCCCATTAATGCTTTGTGGAAGTTAGTAGCGGAGGAAACTTCTAAATTATTAGAGATTCCATTACCAGTAGATCCTATTTAATAAGGTCCCCACAAAGCTTCCTAGCTATAAATGAAAACTTATATTCATAGTGAGCAATAGAGTTGAAAAAGAGGGTGCCACATAGCGTAATAAAGTTAGAACAAAATGCAAGTTGAAATGAATCAAAAATGCTTACCAAATAAATATGCACCGTACTGTGACCGGTGCTGACAAGCCGACTAACACTCACAGTGGTTAGTACACTGGTGTCTGTAGTATACTGCGTCTGGATGAAGGTCGAGTGATTCTGTCTGACTCCGTGTTGGGTCAATCACTTTCTTTACCAGCGTGATATTGCTATGTTAGATTCACACTGCAAACAATGTGACAGACTTTGACACTTGCAACTTTTAGATAAAAGCAAAGGACAACTTCCGTGAAAGTAAAAATATATTTATTCCATACAAGTACCGCTACGCGTTTCTCGACCGTAACTGGTCATTTCCTCAGGCATGAAATAATGGATACAATTGATACAAAGTAAAAGCCTTATATGCAGGTGTATTTTAAAAACGGAAGTTGTCAAAGAACCTAAAATAACCAATGATAGCTTAGTCGACACGGGGAGTATAATTACCCCTGATTACAGATTCAACTGTGAGTTAACCCATAAAACTGTTAAAAAGGTCTAATATGACTGTTTAATCTGACATCAAAAAAGAGAAAAAAACATGGTATTTTGTTATCCATATTGATCGTGTCTGTGTTAGAGTATAAATATGATTGTTTAATCTGACATCAAAAAAGAAAAAAACATGGTATTTTGTTATCCAAATTGATCGTGTCTGTGTTAGAGTAAAAACTACTAAAAAGAGAAAAAATAAGAAAGAAAATAATGCTGGTTAAAAAGGAGAAAGAGTGTTAATGGTTTTAGTTTGAATCTGTAAAGTGTTTTTGAGAAAAACCGAGAGATGTATTGTTGCAATGAATGTATTGGGTATGTATGGCTAAAAGTGTGTAAATTACAAGAGAGGTGGGATTACCCGGCCCTAGGAGAAAAAGAAAGAGGGCGCCACATAGCGTAATGCCGATTTTAAAAAAAATATATAATGTATTAATTTTATAAACTTGTATAATATATAAAAAGTGTTCTAATCTCAAATTTGCTGGATGTGTGAGGGAGGTATAAGTTTGATAGGAATTCTTCTTTGAAATAAATGTGTGTTAGTGACTTAATTTTAATAGATCACTATGGAGTCCCTATGATACTAAGGCATGATGAATGAAATAAAATCATGGTGCCTGCGGACTTTTATTTGATTTGATGAATACCCTGTATGTGTTGGGACATGTGAGAATGAATGTTAATGCAGTCCTATGTGACCGCTGTTTAAACTTATTCAGATAAACTCTATGTGGACCTATGTTATAAAGTCCTTGTATAACTTAGTGATGATGTATGCAATCATAGTGCTGTGTGCACCTTTGAGTACATGTGTGAGATAGTGTGTAAATATTGTGAAAATTGGTGCATAGATCTGTGATGTCAGAATATAATTGCTAATAGAGATTCTGGCTAATGTGAAAATGGGATGCAATATGCGTGTATGAAAAAAGTTTTTCGAAGTTATATTGTACTGTAGTGACCGTGTTAAAAACACTGGCCCATATCGATCATATGATGCCGATAAAAAGAAACATAAAATAAAGGAATCATTGTTGCATAAAACAAATGTGCAGGGGGATTGGGACCTGTGTGTCTAAAAGTGGTGTGTATGTGGAAATATTAATGGAATAGGGGATCCTGCTCATGTGATGGATATCGTGGCCTTATCAGTCCTAAGGAAAATAATTAGAACCAGGTCAAATTTGTTAGTGTGGGACTACCCTATTAGAAATTTTAATGAAGACCAAATAGTGTTTGCCTACAATGTCAAATTGTTGGTGGTTCTTATCGGGAAATAGTGATCTATTAAAATTAAGTCACTAACACACATTTATTTCAAAGAAGAATTCCTATCAAACTTATACCTCCCTCACACATCCAGCAAATTTGAGATTAGAACACTTTTTATATATTATACAAGTTTATAAAATTAATACATTATATATTTTTTTAAAAATCGGCATTACGTTATGTGGCGCCCTCTTTCTTTTTCTCCTAGGGCCGGGTAATCCCACCTCTCTTGTAATTTACACACTTTTAGCCATACATACCCAATACATTCATTGCAACAATACATCTCTCGGTTTTTCTCAAAAAACTTTACAGATTCAAAACCATTAACACTCTTTCTCCTTTTTAACCAGCATTATTTTCTTTCTTATTTTTTCTCTTTTTAGTAGTTTTTACTCTAACACAGACACGATCAATATGGATAACAAAATACCATGTTTTTTTCTCTTTTTTGATGTCAGATTAAACAGTCATATTTATACTCTAACACAGACACGATCAATATGGATAACAAAATACCATGTTTTTTTCTCTTTTTTGATGTCAGATTAAACAGTCATATTAGACCTTTTTAACAGTTTTATGGGTTAACTCACAGTTGAATCTGTAATCAGGGGTAATTATAATCACCATGTCGACTAAGCTATCATTGGTTATTTTAGGTTCTTTGACAACTTCCGTTTTTAAAATACACCTGCATATAAGGCTTTTACTTTGTATCAATTGTATCCATTATTTCATGCCTGAGGAAACGACCAGTTACGGTCGAGAAACGCGTAGCGGTACTTGTATGGAATAAATATATTTTTACTTTCACGGAAGTTGTCCTTTGCTTTTATCTTCAAGTTGCAAGGGTCAAAGTCTGTCACATTGTTTGCAGTGTGAATCTAACATAGCAATATCACGCTGGTAAAGAAAGTGATTGACCCAACACGGAGTCAGACAGAATCACTCGACCTTCATCCAGACGCAGTATACTACAGACACCAGTGTACTAACCACTGTGAGTGTTAGTCGGCTTGTCAGCACCGGTTACAGTAAGGTGCATATTCATTTGGTAAGCATTTTTGATTCATTTCAACTTGCATTTGGTTCTAACTTTATTACGCTATGTGGCGCCCTCTTTTTCAACTCTAATTCTACAGAATCCCCACATCGAGGATCAGAGGAGCTGCCATCACGGAACAGCAGCCACCATGGAACTGCATTCACTCCATTCTTTTCATCTCACAGGAGCCATTTGGCATTATCTATCTAATCATCTTATTGACGGTTTGTGCACTGACTGATTTACATATTTTCTAGCGCACCCCAATTGTTTGGATCCCTCCCAGGATTCCAAATTTGTCTCCTAGCCTATAGTGAGCAATAGCTTGAAATCGCTTATAACATACAATTGGAAATCAATAAATATCCCTACCATCCCTCAATGGAGACAGCAGTTTTTTACTATCCTAAATTTGGAGGAGTATGGGTACCTAAAAATTATAAATACACTTATTTATTCTGCAATGAAAGAAACATGGGACAGATATATTAGGATTACATTCAAAGAATGTGGGACATACGCACTTGTACCGATTTAGACCATATAGTTTAGGGGTTATTAGGTCATTTTTGTACCACAATGTTGAGATTGTAATACATAAAATGTGGTTAACTAGTATTGTATTTTATACGTATGATCTTAAAATGTTTGATAATGTTGTAATATGTCTATATACCATAGATTCTTGATAGTGATGTATGCCTATTATAGTTGTAATTTGTTACTGTTAAAAACGAAATACGATCAGTATGTCTATTGTGCTAATTGTACTATTTTATAAAATTTCTATAAAACAGATTTTTAAAAAAAATGCACCCATGTATAAAGCCTTTACTAGGTATTTTTTTCATCCATATGATTGTTAAATTATGACCTTTTGTGTAAGACCCTATTGTAGTATATGTATCTCCTTCACAGACTATACAGGGAATACCCCTCCGCGAGACTGTTGTCAAGGTAAAAGCAGCCTTTAGATAATTCCAGCAGACGTTTTGATGTAGTAGTGAGATTTAGGCCCAGAGAACATTAGATTATTCCGGCAGACATTTTGTTGTAGTAGTGAGATTTAGGCCCAGAGAGCATTAGATTATTCCGGCAGACATTTTGTTGTAGTAGTGAGATTTAGGCCCAGAGACCATTAGATTATTCCGGCAGACATTTTGTTGTAGTAGTGAGAAATAGGCCCAGAGACCATTAGATTATTCCGGCAGACATTTTGTTGTAGTAGTGAGATTTAGGCCCAGAGACCATTAGATTATTCCGGCAGACATTTTGTTGTAGTAGTGAGATTTAAGCCCAGAGACCGTTAGATTATTCCGGCAGACATTTTGTTGTAGTAGTGAGATTTAGGCCCAGAGACCATTAGATTATTCTGGCAGACATTTTGTTGTAGTAGTGAGAATTAGGCCCAGAGACCATTAGATTATTCCGGCAGACATTTTGTTGTAGTAGTGAGATTTAGGCCCAGAGACCATTAGATTATTCTGGCAGACATTTTGTTGTAGTAGTGAGAATTAGGCCCAGAGACCATTAGATTATTCCGGCAGACATTTTGTTGTAGTAGTGAGATTTAGGCCCAGAGACCATTAGATTATTCCGGCAGACATTTTGTTGTAGTAGTGAGAATTAGGCCCAGAGACCATTAGATTATTCCGGCAGACATTTTGTTGTAGTAGTGAGATTTAGGCCCAGAGACCATTAGATTATTCCGGCAGACATTTTGTTGTAGTAGTGAGAATTAGGCCCAGAGACCATTAGATTATTCCGGCAGACATTTTGTTGTAGTAGTGAGAATTAGGCCCAGAGACCATTAGATTATTCCGGCAGACATTTTGTTGTAGTAGTGAGATTTAGGCTCAGAGACCATTAGATTATTCTGGCAGACATTTTGTTGTAGTAGTGAGAATTAGGCCCAGAGACCATTAGATTATTCCGGCAGACATTTTGTTGTAGTAGTGAGATTTAGGCCCAGAGACCATTAGATTATTCTGGCAGACATTTTGTTGTAGTAGTGAGAATTAGGCCCAGAGACCATTAGATTATTCCGGCAGACATTTTGTTGTAGTAGTGAGATTTAGGCCCAGAGACCATTAGATTATTCCGGCAGACATTTTGTTGTAGTAGTGAGAATTAGGCCCAGAGACCATTAGATTATTCCGGCAGACATTTTGTTGTAGTAGTGAGATTTAGGCCCAGAGACCATTAGATTATTCCGGCAGACATTTTGTTGTAGTAGTGAGAATTAGGCCCAGAGACCATTAGATTATTCCGGCAGACATTTTGTTGTAGTAGTGAGAATTAGGCCCAGAGACCATTAGATTATTCCGGCAGACATTTTGTTGTAGTAGTGAGATTTAGGCTCAGAGACCATTAGATTATTCTGGCAGACATTTTGTTGTAGTAGTGAGATTTAGGCCCAGAGACCATTAGATTATTCCGGCAGACATTTTGTTGTAGTAGTGAGATTTAGGCCCAGAGACCATTAGATTATTCCGGCAGACATTTTGTTGTAGTAGTGAGAATTAGGCCCAGAGACCATTAGATTATTCCGGCAGACATTTTGTTGTAGTAGTAAGATTTAGGCCCAGAGACCATTAGATTATTCCGGCAGACATTTTGTTGTAGTAGTGAGAATTAGGCCCAGAGACCATTAGATTATTCCGGCAGACATTTTGTTGTAGTAGTGAGAATTAGGCCCAGAGACCATTAGATTATTCCGGCAGACATTTTGTTGTAGTAGTGAGAATTAGGCCCAGAGACCATTAGATTATCCCGGCAGACATTTTGTTGTAGTAGTGAGATTTAGGCCCAGAGACCATTAGATTATTCTGGCAGACATTTTGTTGTAGTAGTGAGAATTAGGCCCAGAGACCATTAGATTATTCCGGCAGACATTTTGTTGTAGTAGTGAGAATTAGGCCCAGAGACCATTAGATTATTCCGGCAGACATTTTGTTGTAGTAGTGAGAATTAGGCCCAGAGACCATTAGATTATCCCGGCAGACATTTTGTTGTAGTAGTGAGATTTAGGCCCAGAGACCATTAGATTATTCCGGCAGACATTTTGTTGTAGTAGTGAGAATTAGGCCCAGAGACCATTAGATTATTCCGGCAGACATTTAGTTGTAGTAGTGAGATTTAGGCCCAGAGACTATTAGATTATTCCGGCAGACATTTTGTTGTAGTAGTGAGAATTAGGCCCAGAGACCATTAGATTATTCCGGCAGACATTTTGTTGTAGTAGTGAGATTTAGGCCCAGAGAGCATTAGATTATTCCGGCAGACATTTTGTTGTAGTAGTGAGATTTAGGCCCAGAGACCATTAGATTATTCCGGCAGACATTTTGTTGTAGTAGTGAGAATTAGGCCCAGAGACCATTAGATTATTCCGGCAGACATTTTGTTGTAGTAGTGAGATTTAGGCCCAGAGACCATTAGATTATTCCGGCAGACATTTTGTTGTAGTAGTGAGAATTAGGCCCAGAGACCATTAGATTATTCCGGCAGACATTTTGTTGTAGTAGTGAGATTTAGGCTCAGAGACCATTAGATTATTCTGGCAGACATTTTGTTGTAGTAGTGAGAATTAGGCCCAGAGACCATTAGATTATTCCGGCAGACATTTTGTTGTAGTAGTGAGATTTAGGCCCAGAGACCATTAGATTATTCTGGCAGACATTTTGTTGTAGTAGTGAGAATTAGGCCCAGAGACCATTAGATTATTCCGGCAGACATTTTGTTGTAGTAGTGAGATTTAGGCCCAGAGACCATTAGATTATTCCGGCAGACATTTTGTTGTAGTAGTGAGAATTAGGCCCAGAGACCATTAGATTATTCCGGCAGACATTTTGTTGTAGTAGTGAGATTTAGGCCCAGAGACCATTAGATTATTCCGGCAGACATTTTGTTGTAGTAGTGAGAATTAGGCCCAGAGACCATTAGATTATTCCGGCAGACATTTTGTTGTAGTAGTGAGAATTAGGCCCAGAGACCATTAGATTATTCCGGCACACATTTTGTTGTAGTAGTGAGATTTAGGCTCAGAGACCATTAGATTATTCTGGCAGACATTTTGTTGTAGTAGTGAGATTTAGGCCCAGAGACCATTAGATTATTCCGGCAGACATTTTGTTGTAGTAGTGAGAATTAGGCCCAGAGACCATTAGATTATTCCGGCAGACATTTTGTTGTAGTAGTGAGATTTAGGCCCAGAGACCATTAGATTATTCCGGCAGACATTTTGTTGTAGTAGTGAGAATTAGGCCCAGAGACCATTAGATTATTCCGGCAGACATTTTGTTGTAGTAGTAAGATTTAGGCCCAGAGACCATTAGATTATTCCGGCAGACATTTTGTTGTAGTAGTGAGAATTAGGCCCAGAGACCATTAGATTATTCCGGCAGACATTTTGTTGTAGTAGTGAGAATTAGGCCCAGAGACCATTAGATTATTCCGGCAGACATTTTGTTGTAGTAGTGAGAATTAGGCCCAGAGACCATTAGATTATTCCGGCAGACATTTTGTTGTAGTAGTGAGAATTAGGCCCAGAGACCATTAGATTATCCCGGCAGACATTTTGTTGTAGTAGTGAGATTTAGGCCCAGAGACCATTAGATTATTCTGGCAGACATTTTGTTGTAGTAGTGAGAATTAGGCCCAGAGACCATTAGATTATTCCGGCAGACATTTTGTTGTAGTAGTGAGAATTAGGCCCAGAGACCATTAGATTATTCCGGCAGACATTTTGTTGTAGTAGTGAGAATTAGGCCCAGAGACCATTAGATTATCCCGGCAGACATTTTGTTGTAGTAGTGAGATTTAGGCCCAGAGACCATTAGATTATTCCGGCAGACATTTTGTTGTAGTAGTGAGAATTAGGCCCAGAGACTATTAGATTATTCCGGCAGACATTTAGTTGTAGTAGTGAGATTTAGGCCCAGAGACTATTAGATTATTCCGGCAGACATTTTGTTGTAGTAGTGAGAATTAGGCCCAGAGACCATTAGATTATTCCGGCAGACATTTTGTTGTAGTAGTGAGATTTAGGCCCAGAGAGCATTAGATTATTCCGGCAGACATTTTGTTGTAGTAGTGAGATTTAGGCCCAGAGACCATTAGATTATTCCGGCAGATATTTTGTTGTAGTAGTGAGAATTAGGTCCAGAGACCATTAGATTATTCTGGCAGACATTTTGTTGTAGTAGTGAGATTTAGGCCCAGAGACCATTAGATTATTCCGGCAGACATTTTGTTGTAGTAGTGAGAATTAGGCCCAGAGACCATTAGATTATTCCAGCAGACAATTTGATGTAGTAGTGAGATTTAGGCCCAGAGACCATTAGATTATTCCGGCAGACATTTTGTTGTAGTAGTGAGAATTAGGCCCAGAGACCATTAGATTATTCCGGCAGACATTTTGCTGTAGTAGTGAGATTTAGTCCCAGAGACCATTAGATAATCAAGCTCTAATTCTCATTACATTACTATCCAACTGATCAGGACTTTTGTTCTACAAAATTTAGATTTAAGTCTAAGGGCATTTTGTAGGTAGATCTTAATTTGATTAGCGCTACTAAAGAATAAGTAATTAGACCTGCGTAACTGTGTTATAGGCAATGAGCAGGAACAAATTGTGCTAAACACATTTATTTTCATATCTCCTCAGCTGCTTAGTAAAATAGTAATAATAAAAGGGATTAGAGCCATTATGTATCTTTATTCTATATAGTTATTTCATCAGAGTGTTCCTAGGTTTGATATCCAAATACTAATTTGCTGTTTTATAGAGAAGCATTGAAAGAGGAATCCAGCAGATGGCGCTATTTCCTTGCTGCATGCTTAACCTCTTGGTGACCAGAGAGGGTTTGAATGTATACAATGTTAAGGGTTTTGATTTATTTTTGCCTCTTGCTACTATGGGAGTACTAATATATAGTCTACATCACTGGGTACTGACTCTCGGACCTGTGACGTGCAAGTGGGCTATATACTACTATTTAATAGTTAAATGCAGCTCAGCCAAAGGATGCAGAGGAAGAGTTTAATGTTCTTCACAAAGGGGCCCATTTATCAAGCTCTGTATGGAGCTTAAAGGACCGTGTTTCCGGCGAGCCTTCAGACTCACCAGAAACACCAGTTATGAAGCAGCGGTCTAAAGGACGCTGCGCCATAACCAGTCCGTCTGCTCTGAGGAGGCGGACAGAGATCGCGTGAAATCATTCGATCCAATACGATCTTGTTGATTGACACCCCCTGCTAGCGGCCGATTGGCCGCAAATCTGCAGGGGCCGGCGTTGCACCAGCAGTTCACAAGAGCTGCTGGTGCAATGCTGAATGCGGAGAGCGTATTGTCGGACATGATCTGCTGATCGGATCATGTCAGACAGATATTTCATAAATAGACCCCAAAGTCTTCAACTGATCATGTGAATCTCCTTTAAGTAAAGCGACAGTCAAATACAAAAAACTTTCATGATTTAAATAGGGCATGTCATTTTAAACAACTTTCCAATTTACTTTTATCACCAATTTTGCTTTGTTCTCTTGGTATTCTTAGTTGAAAGCTAAGTCTAGGAGGTTCATATGCAAATTTCTTAGACCTTGAAGACTGCCTCTAATCTGAATGCATTTTGACCACTAGAGGGCATAAGTTCATGTGTTTCATATAGATAACATTGAGCTCATGCACGTGAAGTTACCTTGGAGTGAGCACTGATTAGCTAAAGGCAAGTCTGTCGAAAGAACTGAAATAAGGGGACAGTTTGCAGAGGCTTAGATACAAGGTAATCACAGAAGTAAAAAGTGTATTTCTATAACAATGTTGGTTATGCAAAACTGGGGAATGGGTAATAAAGGGATTATCTTTCTTCTTAAACAACAAAAATTCTGGTGTTGACTGTCCCTTTAATAAAGAAAAACAACACGTTTTTTTATGAGTTGGAGTATTCTTCCCAGAGGAAATTCATAGAAAGAAAATGATCCATCTGTTAGTGCTAACACAGTGAGAGTTCTCAAGAAGTAAAGTGTGAGTGACTAGGGATTCCCATAGTAGTAACATTAGCTGACTTCCATTTCCTAGGGATTCATCTTTTAGCACAGTTAAGCATTAGAAGTAGCAATCGGTATCTTAGTTTGCATTTGATTCTAGGAAAATTGTTTATTAAATATAAGGAGGGGTCTAAAGATATTTTAATGCCTAATGTTTGTTCTATGGCAACCTTGTTATGAAATCTAATAATATTTTTGTCCCAGAGGTCGAAAGTTAGTTTTGTCATTGTAGCTGTTATCTATGTGTACGAGGAGTCCAGCAGTCCTGTCACGCCGCTCTTTGGGTTCCGACCGCTGCTTTGATCTGTTGTCATGGCCATTGCCATGGACGCGGCGGTTGCTTCAGGCGCACAGCGATGATGTCATCACCACACGTCCTGTCTTTCCTGATGCTGGTCCGGATCTTGCCTGTGCTCTCCTTTGCTCGAACCCTGCACCTATGTAAGTACCTCAGTTGCTCTCTGTTTAACCCTTGAATTGCTGGATTGCCTAATCATTACTGAACTCTGCCTGTTCCTGACCATTCTATTGGTTTACCCCTGTACTGCTATACTGCTGGATTACCTTTTGTTGCCGACTTCTGCCTGTTCCTGACTATTCTATTGGTTTACCCCTGTACTGCTATACTGCTGGATTGCCTTTTGTTGCCGACATCTGCCTGTTCCTGACCATTCTATTGGTTTACCCCTGTACTGCTATACTGCTGGATTACCTTTTGTTGCTGACTTCTGCCTGTTCCTGACCATTCTATTGGTTTACCCCTGTACTGCTATACTGCTGGATTACCTTTTGTTGCCGACTTCTGCCTGTTCCTGACCATTCTATTGGTTTACCCCTGTACTGCTATACTGCTGGATTACCTTTTGTTGCCGACTTCTGCCTGTTCCTGACCATTCTATTGGTTTACCCCTGTACTGCTAAACTGCTGGATTGCCTTTCTGTTGCCGAACTCTGCCTGTCTCTGACCATTCTCTGCCTTCATCTTATTGCCGTGAAGGACTACCCTGTCTACCGTGAGGACTGCTTACCTCATTTCTACACTCACTTTGTTCTGGGATATTTCCTTATCCTTCCACTTGACGCCAGGATAAGAAGACTACTGGCCAAGTTTGGTCTGATAGAGGAATGGGCCATGGACCCAAATGAAGTAGTGAGAGCAGTCTCTCTTCAGGGACAGACCCTGGGAACCCACGCCATACACTTGCAGAATGTGGATTCTAAACTTGAGGCTATAACTACTATCCTCACTGATTGCAGAGAAAAACGCTGCTCCTGTTGCTGTTACACAGCTTGCCCCTGCTGCTAGTGCTGCAACTCCCCCCCTCCCCCCTATTTATGAAAGTATACCGCGGATACCGTTGCCTGACAAGCATGATGGTACTACCGACTGTAGGGGTTTTCTCAACCAGTGCAGGCTACACTTCAGCAATGATCCTCACACCTTCCAGTCTCATCAGTCAAAGGTCACTTTTATCATTTCTTTATTAAAAGTCAAGGCCCTAGCCTGGGTCTCTCCCCTTTTGGAAGTTCTCAACTAATGAACGATGCTGATGCCTTAATTTCTGCATTCTGTTTTTTGCACCTCTGGCCGCATTTCTGCTGCAGAGTACTTTCTCTTGGATCTCCGCCAGAGCAATAGATCTGTGGCACAATACGCCATCGAGTTTCGCACCTTGGCACATGAGACCAGTGGGGATGGCAGTGCTCTCAAAGCGGCCTTCAGGAGAGGCCTGCATGAGCGTATCAAGGACGAGCTCACTTATCGTGATGTTACAACTTCCTTGGATGAATTCATAACACTTTGTATCAGTCTGGATTCTCGCTTTAAGGAGAGACAAGCTGAGAGAGAGAGCAAATGCAGAATCCTTCCCCCTTATCCTCCTACTCGTCCAGTCTCTAGACTATCCTCTACCCCTTCAACACCTCCAGTTACCTCTGAAGAGGACCCCATGGATCTCTCTTCCCTTAAGCCCTCTGAATCTGAAAGACAGAGAAGGAGATTGAGACTGTGTTTCTATTGTGGTTCTAATTCACACCGACTCAAGAATTGTGATATACTGCCGGGAAAAGCCAACGCTTAGAGGATAACAGTGGGGTACCTCTAAGCGTGGCCACTACTAAATCCCCTCACTCTTCTCGGATCCTGGTACCTGTTACCCTTACCTTTCTTCAGAATTCTGTCCACGCTCAAGCCTTCATTGATTCAGGGGCAGCTGGAAATTTTCTGGATCTTCTTCAGAAAAAACAATGTATTAAAATAACTACTCTGGATGGCACTCCCCTTAGATCAGGTTTAATCCATTTTAAATCAGCACCCCTAACCATGACTGTGGGAGTCCTACATACCAAACAATTGCAGTTCAATGTCATTCATTCTCCTGCACAACCAGTTATCCTTGGTCTTCCTTGTCTATGTAAACACAATCCTCAGTTCGACTGGACTGAGGGGCAGTTGGCCTCCTGGGGTAAATCCTTTTTTCACTCCTGCCTGGCTTAGGTTACTCTGCTGCATCACATCCCTATAGCCAGCCTTCAGACCCCGTCTAATCTTCCCTCAGTGTATGCAGAATTTACAGATGTTTTTGAAAAGAAAGCAGCTGATGTGCTGCCACCTCACCATCCTTACGACTGCAAAATTGACCTTTTTCCTGGAGCCCCACTTCCAAAAGGGAGGACTTACCCGCTCTCCAAAGCCGAAACCAAGGCCATGGAGGAATATATCCAAGAAAACCTAGCTAAAGACTTTATTTGTCTCTTCCTCCTCTCGTGCCGGGGCTGGCTTCTTTTTTGTCGGTAAAAAGGATGGTGGTCTCAAACCATGTACTGCAGAGCCCTAAACAACATTACTATCAAGAATCGTTATCCTATTCCTTTGTTCACTGAATTATATGATTCGCTCCAAAATGATTGCTACTTTACAAAGTTGGACCTATGTGGGGCGTACAATCTCATTCGTATCTTCCCAGGACATGAATAGAAGGTTGCCTTCAACACGAGATCAGGGCATTACGAATACATCGTAATGCTTTTTGGGCTGTGTAATGCCCCTGCTGTCTTCCAAGCATTTGTAAATGATGTCTTCAGTGACATCCTTAATCACACTGTCATTGTCTATTTGGATGACATCCTCATATTCTCCTCCACCCTTGAGGAGCATCATGAGCATGTAAAACAGGTACTTCTTCACCTCAGAAACAATTCTCTGGTAGCCAAACTGGATACATGTGAGTTTGATCAAGTTCAGATCCAGTTCCTTGGCTATGTCATCTCGAAGGAAGGTTTTACCATGGATCCTACAAAGCTAACCGCAGTTCTGGAATGGCCTCAACCCACCTCATTAAAGGAACTACAGAGATTCTTGGAGTTCTCCAACTATTATCGCAAGTTTATAAAGAATGTCTCCCAAATTGTTGCTCCACTTACTGAGCTGACTAAACGAAACAGAGACTGCAAGAATTGCTCTCCTGGAGCTGTGGATGCTTTCTCTCATCTGAAAAAGGTCTTTTGTTCTGCTCCTGTGCTCTGCCATCCTGATCCTGACTTGCAGTTCACTTTAGAGGTTGATGCCTCTGAGATAGGAACTGGTGCAGTCTTAACCCAAAGGGACCCTTTAACTTCCAAGTTGCACCCTGTAGCTTTTTTCTCCAAACGGTTCACTCCTGCAGAAAGGAATTAGGATGTGGGTAATCGTGAAGTCTTAGCCATTAAGATGGCCCTGACTGAATGGTATAATTGGCTAGAGGGTACTGCCAACCCCATTCAGATTCTTACTGACCACAAGAATCTGACATACCTAGAGACTGCTCATCGACTCAATCCTCGACAGGCCAAGTGGGCCCTATTCTTTTCCCGTTATAACTTTTTAGTCTCTAACCTTCCTGGGACCAAGAATAAAAAGGCTGATGAAGGCTTTCCCGTCAGTTTTCTCAGTCTAATGACTCTTCTGAAGCTTCTATCGAACACATCATACATCCCTCCTGTGTGGCTGCTCAGCTTTACACTTCTCTTCTTCAAAGACTGCAAAGTGCCCAGTCAAGAAAACCTTCTGAAGCCCCTGCGTCTCCTGAGATCCTTTATGTTCCTCCAAACCTTCGCTCTCCTGTGCTATCCTGGGCTTATGATATTATTATTATCGATTATTTGTAGAGTGTCAACAGATGATAGCAAGCTGTCAGGTCATATTGGTTTTACAAGAACCTTTAAACTCCTTTCCCAACATGTGTGGTGGCCTACCATGAAGTCGGACTCTCAGGATTATGTCAAGGCTTGTCAGACTTGTACTGTTAATAAGATACTCCGTTCCCTACCTCATGGCCTACTTCAACCATTGTCCATACCTAAACAACCATGGACACACATAGCCATGGATTTTGTTGTAGATCTCCCTCCTTCTGACCATTATACACTCATCTGGGTTGTGGTAGATTGATACTCCAAACCTACAGCCCAAGAATTGTCTGCTCTTTTTCTGTTACACGTGGTATGGCTCCATGGTATACCCGTGAATATCGTCTCTGACAGAGGCCCTCAATTTATTTCTACCTTTTGGAGAAGCTTTTGCAAATTGCTTGGAACCACTGTTTCTTTGTCCTCTGGTTATCACCCCTAGACTAACGGGCCAACGGAAAGGACCAATCATGATCTTGAAGCTTATCTCAGAGCATATGTCAATTCACAGCATACCAATTGGTCTGGCTTGTTACCCCTAGCTGAACTGGCAAAGAACACTCATTGACATTCTTCTCTACGATGCTCTCCTTTCCAGGCCGCAGCTGGTTATCAACCTCATGTTTTTCTCTTCCTGCTCAATCCACAGTAGTTTCTGCTGCAGAGCGTCGCTTCACTGACCTCACCACCCATTGGCAAAGAATACGCTCTACCATCTCCAGATACAAGAGGTTTGATAATCATCATCAAGCTCATATTTGTGCCTTTCCTGCAGGTGATCGTGTCTGGGTCTCTACCCAACATATCCGCTTATGTCAACCTTGTCACAAATTAGGACCTCGGTAGATTGGTCCTTATAAAGTCCTCAAAAGACTTTCTCCTGTTGCCTACAGAGTGCCCTTGCCTAAGACCTTGCACATTCACCCGAGCTTTCACATTTCCCTGCTTAAACCCTACATCACAAGTAAATATACTCAACTCAGACGTCCTCCTTCTCCACTCATGATTCAAGGGGAACCGGAGTATGAGGTTGCTAGACTCCAGAATTAAATGCAGACATCTCCAATACCTAGTTCAGTGGAAGGGTTACTCTGTGGCGGATCGTTCCTGGTCCCTGTCCATGATGTGCATGCTCAATCTTTGGTCTCCAAATTCCATGCTGCTCATCCTTTGAAACCGACTCCGGTTCTTGGAGGGAACCCTTGAGTGGGGGGGGGGGGGGGCTATGTTACGCCGCTCCTCAGGTTACAGCCGCCGCTCTGATCCGTTGCCATTGCCGCATGTCCTTTCTTTCCTGATGCCGGTCCAGATCTCATCTGTGCTCTCCTCTGTGCGAATCTTGCACCTATGTAAGTACCTCAGTTGCTCTCATCTTTGCCCAAGTATAGGTGTTACTGTGTGTGCTCTAGGGGCTTTATTTGTTGTATTGCTGGATTGTCTTATCTTTACTGAACTCTGCCTGTCTGACCACTCTACCTTTTTAACCCTTGAATTGCTGGATTGCCAAATCATTACTGAACTCTGCCTGTCTGACCTTTCTATTGGTTTACCCCTGCACTGCTAAACTGCTGGATTACTTTTTGTTGCCGACCTCTGCCTGTTCCTGACCATTCTATTGGTTTACCCCTGAACTGCTAAACTTCTGGATTACCTTTTGTTGCCGACCTATGCCTGTTCATGACCATTCTATTGGTTTACCCCTGTACTGCTATACTGCTGGATTGCCTTTCTGTTGCCGAACTCTGCCAGTCTCTGACCATTCTCTGCCTTAATCTTATTGCCGTGAAGGACTACCCTGTCTACCCTGAGTACTGCTTACCTCATTTCTTAAACTTACTTTGTTCTGGGATATTTCTATATCCTTCCACTTGACCCCCGGGATAAGAAGACTACTGGCCAAGTTTGGTCTGATAGGGAAATATCCCACGTGCATTACGCTAACTGTCTATTCCTTGCCAAATCATGTTCTTTGTATCCATTCTTAATGTTCTGAGTGTTTGCACCAGTTGTTCAAGCTATCTGGTAAAGTTGAAGGTTTGGCAAGCCCATACCTAATCTAGTTTTAAGTCTATAGATAGTGGATTTGATATTCCCGGGGGGGGGGGGGGGCTTGTTATGCCAAATAATTATTTAGTATGCTTTAAAGTTTATTGAGAAAGAATATAGGAAGATTGATTGGTACTGTTAGGAAGAGGTATAGGATTTTAGGTAAAACAGACATCTTTATAGTGTGTAGTCTATCAAGCCAGGACAGGGTTTTATTATGCCCGGAATTTAGTTCAGTTGTCACAAAGAAGGGTAAAACCAGCAAACGGCTGCTACCTTGAACTCGCTGTGTATATACGTGATCCTGTGAAGTTAGGACACTGACACAATAACGTGTGCATACCTGCAAAGTTGTTTTTAACCCTTAGTGATTTATGTCTGTTTTTGTTTTTAATTATTATTATTATACTTTATTTATTAAGCGCCAACATATTCCGCAGCGCTGTCCATGGATACAATTCATTTAAATAAAACAATACAAGACTTGTAAGATACAGGACAAAATTTACAAACACATACAGGAGGGATTGAGGTCCCTGTTCCCGTGGGAACTTACAATCTAGAAGGGTAGGAGGTTGGGAAACAGGAGGTGAGGACTGCAAGATTGAGAAGGATGTTAATACAGAGTTAGATGAGGGAAATATTAGGTAAGTGAAATTAATTTATTATTGAGTTGGGTGGTAGGCTTCTCTGAACAGAAAAGTCTTCAGGGAGCATTTAAAGGAAGAAAGATTAGGGCAAAGCCTGACAGCACGAGGGAGAGTGTTCCAGAGGGTAGGTGCTGCACGACAGAAGTCCTGCAGTCTAGCATGAGAGGAGGTGATAGTTGCGGATGCAAGGAGTAGGTCATTGTTGGATCTTAGTGGACAGGCTGGAGTATACTTGTGTATTAGAGAGGATAGGTAGAGGGGAGCGGCGTTGGTGAGAGTTTTGTATTTAAGGGTGAGAATTTTGAATTTAATTCTGCTGTGAATGGGGAGCCAATGAAGGGACTCGCAGAGAGGTGCAGCAGATACAGTTCAACTGGAAAGGTGGATCAGCCTGGCAGAGGCATTTAGGATGGATTGAAGGGGGGAGAGGCGGGAAAGAGGAAGGCCAGCGAGTAGGTTGTTGCAGTAGTCAAGTCGTGAGATAACAAGGGAGTGGATTATTTGCTTTGTTGTGTCAGCGCTCAGAAAAGGGCGAATTTTAGAAATATTGCGTAGATGATTGCGGCAGGATGTAGAAAGCAATTGGATATGGGGGATGAAGGATAAGTTTGAGTCAAGTGTGACTCTGAGGCAGCGGACTTGGGGAGATGGGGAAATGGTGATGCCGTCAACAGGGATAGAGAAGTCTGAAGTCGGCGTAGAGCTTGAGGGGGGGATAAGAAGGAGCTCAGTCTTGGACATGTTAATCTTTAGGTGGTGAGAGGCCATCCAGGAAGAAATACCAGATAAGCAGTTGCTGACATGAGAGAGGACAGAGGGAGAGAGAGCATGGGTGGAAAGGTAGATCTGGGTGTCATCAGCATAGAGGTGATATTTGAAACCATAACTATTGATAAGTTTACCTAGCGAAAAAGTATAGATGGAGAAGAGTAGAGGACCCAGGTTTAATTAAACCTGTTTGCTGTAAACCAGGAGGTGTTTTATTTTTAAGCGCTTATACTGAGAGCTAAGTTATATCTCTCCTACACTATTGTTTCTGAGGATCCGCAAGAACAGGATTAAAGTTTGTCATTGTACCTTACTCAAGAGGACTCTTCGACTTTTTTATTTGATATCTGACATTTTAATTTTGACACATTTTATTTCACATATAAATAAAATTTGTTGTTAAGTTCTTTTAGAGAAAGTAGGGGATCGGTGAGAGGCAAGAATATATCATCGGCATATAGGGAGGCTTTATATTCCTTATTGTTCAGCTTAATGCCTGCGATATTTGTGTTTTGTCTGATCCTGGTAGCTAAGACTTAAATTGCCAGAGCAAATAGAAGGGGAGAGAGGGGGCAGCCTTGTCGTGTGCAGTTGTAAATTGGAAAGCGCTGCAGAATCTGTTGGCGCTCTGCAAATACCTGATAATAATAATAATAAAAAAAAAGGGGGGGACGATAAGGAGTCATTTAACTTGATTTTGGCATTTGGGGTACTATATAGTGCAAATATTTTCTATATAAATGAGTCAGGGAATTTGAATTTGATTAGTGTCTGTTTAAGGAAGTTCCAGTTCAGCCTGTCAAAAGCTTTCTCCGCGTCCATGGATGCGAAGATAGTCAGAGTTCTGGTCCTTGTAGTATATTCTATTAGGCTAATGATCTTTAAAGTGTTATCTTAAGCTTCTCTACATGGGGTGAAGCCCATTTGGTTAAGGTGGATCATGTGGGGAAGTATATTATTCAAACACTTTTTTTATTATTCAAACACAAATATTTTAGCATATATTTTGGTGTCAACGTTGAGTAAGGATATAGGGCGAAAGTTTGGGGGTTTTCTGGGGTTTTACTTGGCTTGGGTAGGACTACTATGTGTGCCTCTGACATAGAGGTTGGAAAAGGGTTGGAGGGCGAGACCTTATTGTATAGATTGAGTAAGTGCGGTATGATAATTGGGGCAAATATTTGATAGTATTTGGCAGAGAACCCATCTGGGCCCAAGTCTGTATCTGATTTTTTATTTTTTTATTTTGACACATTTTATTTCACATATAAATAAAATTTGTTGTTAAGTTCTTTTAGGGAAAGTAGGGGATCGGTGAGAGGCAAGAATATATCATCGGCATATAGGGAGGTTTTATATTCCTTATTGTTCAGCTTAATGCCTGTGATATTTGTGTTTTGTCTGATCCTGGTAGCTAAGACTTAAATTGCCAGAGCAAATAGAAGGGGAGAGAGGGGGCAGCCTTGTCGTGTGCAGTTGTAAATTGGAAAGCGCTGCAGAATCTGTTGGCGCTCTGCAAATACCTGATAATAATAAAAAAAAAAGGGGGACGATAAGGAGTCATTTAACTTGATTTTGGCATTTGGGGTACTATATAGTGCAAACATTTTCTATATAAATGAGTCAGGGAATTTGAATTTGATTAGTGTCTGTTTAAGGAAGTTGCAGTTCAGCCTGTCAAAAGCTTTCTCCGCGTCCATGGATGCGAAGATAGTCAGGGTTCTGGTCCTTGTAGTATATTCTATTAGGCTAATGATCTTTAAAGTGTTATCTTAAGCTTCTCTACATGGGGTGAAGCCCATTTGGTTAAGGTGGATCATGTGGGGAAGTATATTATTCAAACACTTTTTTTATTATTCAAACACAAATATTTTAGCATATATTTTGGTGTCAACGTTGAGTAAGGATATAGGGCGAAAGTTTGGGGGTTTTCTGGGGTTTTACTTGGCTTGGGTAGGACTACTATGTGTGCCTCTGACATAGAGGTTGGAAAAGGGTTGGAGGGCGAGACCTTATTATATAGATTGAGTAAGTGCGGTATGAGAATTGGGGCAAATATTTGATAGTATTTGGCAGAGAACCCGCCTGGGCTCTTTCCAACTTTAAGGTCCTTTATAGCTGACGCTATTTTGGATGGAGTTATTGGGGAGTCTAGAGAGCTTCAATTTGAGCTGAGGTGAGTGATGGTAGGTTACACGTATCAAGATATGCATATAGGGATGTGTTGTCTGTATCTTTAGAAATGAACCTCCTTTTAATTAGTTACAACACTTAAACCCCTTCTGTGCCACCTTAACCATTGAAATTAAAGACATTAAGATTTTTTTTTCAAATAAATGGTCTATTCAGACATTTTAGAGAGAAGTTTATTTTACCACTGCTCCTTCCCTCTGTTTTATGATCCTTGTCTCTATAATGCTTTTTTTCCATTACGCTTTCTGAAAGCTTGAAACCAGAGTATTTGCTTCACTTTATCAAAAATCCCCTTTTTTGACTGTCCATCTTGTTTGCTTGGTGTGTTTGCATGATGTGTGCCTTTGCTTGGTTGTCCATGGTGTTTCCTTTTGCTTGACTGTCCATTTTGTGTACCTTTGCCTGGCTGCTCATGCTGTTTTCCTTTACTTGGTTGTACATTCCGTGCACTTTTGCTAGGCTCATCATGTTGTTTGCTCTTGCTTGAGGGTCCATGATGTGTTACTTTGCTTGGCTGTCTAATCTGTCTACCTTTGCTTGACTGTCCATGCTGCACGCCTTTACTTTGTTGTACTTGTTGTGTGACTTTATTTGGATGTCCGTGCTGTAAAGCATTATTAGGATATCCAAGCTGGGTTTTTTTACTCGGGGGCCCATGTTGTGTGTCTTTTTTTGGATGTCCATTCTTTGGGTGTAAACTTAGTTGATTAACCTGTCTAGTTTTACCTGTTTTTTCATGCTGTCTACCTTTCCTTAGCTGGCTGTTGAGTGGGTCCTTGTTAGGCTGTTCGAGGTGTGTGCTTGCCTTTTTATCATGTGTATTTTTGTTTACCTGCCCAAACTGTTTGTCATTTCTTGGCACATGATGTGAGCTTTCATCTGGCTTTCTGTGATGTGAGCTTTCATCTGGCTTTCTGTGATGTGAGCTTTCATCTGACTTTCTGTGATGTGAGCTTTCATCTGGCTTTCTGTGATGTGAGCTTTCATCTGGCTTTCTGTGATGTAAACTTTCATCTAACTTTCTGTGATGTGAGCTTTCATCTGGCTTTCTGTGATGTGAGCTTTCATCTGGCTTTCTGTGACGTGAGCTTTCATCTGGCTTTCTGTGACGTGAGCTTTCATCTGACTTTCTGTGATGTGAGCTTTCATCTGGCTTTCTGTGACGTGAGCTTTCATCTGACTTTCTGTGATGTGAGCTTTCATCTGGCTTTCTGTGATGTGAGCTTTCATCTGACTTTCTGTGATGTGAGCTTTCATCTGGCTTTCTCTGATGCTTGCTTTCATCTGGCTTTCTGAGATGTGAGATTTTACTTGTATGTTGGCCATCACTTGGCTGCCTATGATGTTTGTCTTTACTTGGCTGTTGGTGTTCTCTTAGCTTTTCTTGGTCTTTGATTTCACTTGGCTTTCCATGATCTATGGCTTTGACTGACAATGTGCCTTTATTGGTCTGTCCTTTACTTATGCCTTTACTTGACTTCCCATGATGTGAGCTTTTGCTTAGCTGTTGGTCCTCACTTGGGTGTTCATAATGTGATTCTTTTTTTGGCTGTTGGCCTTTACTTGGCTGTCTGTGATGTGTGTCTTCAGTTGGCGGTCCATGATGTGAATCTTTACTTGTTGGTTTGCCTTTACTTGGTTGTCCATCATATGTGACTCTACTTGACTGTTTGTCTTCTCTTAGCTGTCCTTGATGTATGATGTGTTTTGGCTGTTGGCTTTCACTTGGCTGTACATGATGTATGGAGTCATCACTTATGGTATGTTTTGCTTTCTGTTTGCTCATTTTGATTTTAAAATGTACATGATGTGTGCCTTTACTTAGCTTTTCACTTGCAATTGGCTCTTCGTGAAGTTGGTTTTGACTTGGCTGCTCACAATGAATGCCTTCACTTGGCTGTTGGCCTTCACTTGGGTGCCAATGAAGTATGTTTTCACTTCTTTGACCACTATGTAAGTCTTTATTTGGATGTTCATGATGTATTTCTTCACTTGGCAGTGTGCCTTTACTTGGCTGTTGACTTTTATTAGGTTCTGTATGATGTGGTCCTTCAATTGGCTGTTGACCTTCATATGGCTGACCATGATGTATACCTTCACTTATCTGTTTAGATTCACCTGGCTGTTCATTATGTGTGACTTTACTTTGCAGATTGTCTTCACATGGTTGATGACCTACATATGGCTGTATATGATACTGTCCTACACTTGGCTGTTGGCCTTCACTGCACTGTAGATCTTTACTTGGCTGCCTATGATGTTTTACTTTACGTAGCTGGGTGCCCTTAATTGGCCATGGGACTTGAATTGACTGAGTATAAGTTGAACCTTTATATGGCTGCTGGCTTTCAGTTGGCTGTTCATGATGTGTAGTTTTTCTTAGATGTCCAGAATTTGTGTTATCACTTGGCTGCACTTTATGTATTACTTTTCTTAGCTTTCCAGGATGTGTGCCATAACTTGGTTGTTGGACTTCACTTGGCTGTCCAGAATGTGTGCCATGACTTGGCAGTGGGCTTTCACTTGGATGTTCATGATTTATACCTTGTCCTGGCTGTCCAGGATCTGTGCTATCACTTGGCTTTGGTCCATCAAATGGATCTCCAGTATGTATGCTTCCATTTGGCTGTCCTTTATGTGTGACATTTTCAGGCTGTCCATCATGTGTGTGATCACTTGGCTGTTGTCCTTCTCTTGGCTGTCCAGGATATGCATCATTACTTGGCTGTCCAGGAAGCATAACATAATTTAGCTGTGGGACTTCACATGGCTGTTTGGTATTAATGCTACCACTTGGCTGTCCAGGAAGTATGCCATCACTTAACTGTTGACTTCCAATTGACTGCCCTTTATGTGTGCCATTTGTGGGCTTTCCATGATGTGTGCCATTACCTGGCTTGCGGCCTTCTCTTGGCTTTACAGGATGTGTGTCTTCACTTTGCTGTCTAGGAATTTTGGCCTCATTTGCATGTGGTCCTTCACATGGATGTCCAGGATGTATATCATCACTTATTTGTTGGCCTTTATTTGTGTGTCCAGGATGTGTGCCATCAGTTGGCTGCTGTTGTTCGCTAGGATGTCTGTGAAGTGTACCTTTTCTTGCCTTTCCATGATATGTGCCATTAATCTGCTGTTCGCCTTCTTCTGGCTGTCCTGAGTGTGTGCCATAAATTGACTGCCCAGGAAGTGTGCCATCACATGGATGTGAACTTTCATGTAGCTGTCCAAGAAGTATGCTTTTACTTGGCTGTCCAAGATTTGGATCTAAACTTGGCTGTTGGCATACACTTGGCTGTGAACGATCTGCTCCTTCACTTAGCTGTTTGCCTTCACTTTGCTGTTGATCTTGTGTACCTTCACTTAACTGTTTGCCTGTAAATGGCCATTTAGAATGCGTACCATCAATTAGCTGTTGGCAGTCACTTAACTGCCCAGGATGTGTGCCTTCACTTGACTGCCCAGGATGTGTGCCTTCACTTGACTGCCCAGGATGTGTGCCTTCACCTGGCTGTAGGCTTTCACTTGGTTGTGCATGGTGTGTGTGTTCACTTGACTGTTGACCTTCACTTGACTGTCCATGATGTATGATTTTGTTTGGCTGAAAATACTGTATGTCCTTAAACCATAAGTGTTCACTTGGCTTTCTATGCTCACCTGTTTGCATGTTGTATACAAAAGTGAATACTTTCTCTGGGATTCTTTGCTTTCTGAAGGCATAACTTGAGTGTGCGATGGTTGCCTAATATTAAAAAAACATGTTAAAGGGACAGTCAACACATTGTTTTAAAAGATAGATGATCCCTTAATTACCCATTCCCTAGTTTTGCATAACCAGCACAGATATAATAATACATGTTTTACCTCTGTAATTACCTTGTATCTAAGCCTCTGCAGACTGCCCTCTTATTTCAGTTTTTTTGACTTGCATTTTAGCCAATCAGTGCTCATTCCGTGGTAAATTCTCATGCATGAGCTCAATGTCATCTATATGAAACACATGAACTAACACCCTCTAGTGGTGAAAAACTGTCAAAATGCATTTAGATTAGAGGTGGCCTTCAAAGTCTAAGAAATTTGCATATGAACCTCCTAGGTATAGCTTTCAATTAAGAATACCAAGAGAACAAAACAAAATTGGTGATAAAAGTAAATTGGAAAGTTGTTTAAAATTACATGCCCTATTTCAATCATAAAAGTTTTTTTGGGACTTGACTGTCCCTTTAACAGATTGTGCTTTATTTGTCCAATACATTGGTCTATTTCTAAGGAATGTGTTATCTAGGTGACATTATTAGGTAAGTATATAGCAGAGAAAATTACTATAAAGATTTAACAGATATCCTAATTTACATTCCATATTTATAGAGTAAGTGCAGTGATACATTAAACCATACATTTTAAAAGAAGGCACAGCCAAGCCATTTATTTATGTATGTATATGTGTATTTACAGACATTTCTCTTGTTAAGTGTATCCAGTCCACGGATCATCCATTACTTATGGGATATTAACTCCTCCCCAACAGGAAGTGCAAGAGGATTCACCCAGCAGAGCTGCTATATAGCTCCTCCCCTAACTGCCATTACCAGTCATTCTCTTGCACCCAACGACTAGATAGGATGCGTGAGAGGACTATGGTGATTATATTTAGTTTTATACCTTCAATCAAAAGTTTGTTATTTTATAATAGCACCGGAGTGTGTTATTCCTTCTCTGGTAGAATTTGAAGAAGAATCTACCTGAGTTTTTACTATGATTTTAGCCGGCGTAGTTAAGATCATATTGCTGTTTCTCGGCCATCTGAGGAGAGGTAAACTTCAGATCAGGGGACAGCGGGCAGATTAATCTGCAAAGAGGTATGTAGCAGCTTATTATTTTCTGACAATGGAATTGATGAGAAAATTCTGCCATACCGATATAATGTAAACTCAGCCTTAAATGCAGTAGCAGCAACTGGTATCAGGCTGTCATGTATGTATATTTTACACTTCAGTATTCTGGGGAATGGCACTTCACTGGAATTATACTGTGTGCATAAGATTTTAGCCTAATTTGCAGGGACTGGCAACAGGCTCTTTAATAACACTTAATTTATGTTAAACGTTTTTTGCTGGCATGTAAAATCGTTTCATTTTCTGAGGTACTGGGTGAATAAAATGTTTTGGGCATTATTTTTTCCACTTGGCAGTTGTTTTATTTAATTTATGACAGTTTACTGATCTCTCTCACTGTTGTGTGTGAGGGGGAGGTCAAAAAAATTCAGTCAGAAGCTCATTGTATTTCCTGCATGATCCGGTTCATCTCTACAGAACTCAGGGGTCTTCAAAACTTGTTTTGAGGGAGGTAATCATTCACAGCAGAGCTGTGAGATTGTAGTTGACTGTGATAAAAAACGTTTATTTCTGTAACTTTTTTTTCTGCTATCAGGGTTAGTTATCCTTCGCTAATGGGAACAAGCCTTTGCTAAAATTGTGTTTTTTACAAAGATTTGATGCTATAACCTTTCAGTTTATTAACTTTCAACTGTCATAACTCTTTCTGTGCTTCTTATAGGCACAGTACGTTTTCATATTATAGTAAATTACTTGAAAAGTATTTCCAAGTTGCTAGTTTATTTGCTAGTGTGTTAAACATGTCTGATTCAGAGGAAGACATCTGTGCTATACAAGCTTCAAGCTTTCAAACTGCCAAGTCTCATACAGAGTTAGTACTGGCATTTCTAAGGTCGCATGGATGGAAGGTGAACGAAAAGAAGAGTTCTCTCTTTCCACTCACAAGAGTTCCCTTCTTGGGGACTCTTATAGATTCTGTAGAAATGAAGATTTACCTGACAGAAGACAGGTTAACAAAGCTTCAAAATGCATGCCGTGTCCTTCATTCCATTCAACACCCGTCAGTAGCTCAATGCATGGAGGTGATCGGCTTAATGGTAGCAGCAATGGACATAGTACCCTTTGCACGCCTACATCTCAGACCGCTGCAATTGTGCATGCTAAGTCAGTGGAATGGGGATTACTCAGACTTGTCCCCTACTCTAAATCTGGATCAAGAGACCAGAAATTCTCTTCTATGGTGGCTTTCTCGGCCACATCTGTCCAGGGGGATGCCATTCAGCAGGCCGGACTGGACAATTGTAACAACAGACGCCAGCCTACTAGGTTGGGGCGCTGTCTGGAATTCTCTGAAGGCTCAGGGACAATGGAATCAGGAGGAGAGTCTCCTACCAATAAACATTCTGGAATTGAGAGCAGTTCTCAATGCCCTTCTGGCTTGGCCCCAGTTAACAACTCGGGGGTTCATCAGGTTTCAGTCGGACAACATCACGACTGTAGCTTACATCAACCATCAGGGAGGAACAAGAAGCTCCCTAGCAATGATGGAAGTATCAAAGATAATTCGCTGGGCAGAGTCTCACTCTTGCCACCTGTCAGCAATCCACATCCCGGGAGTGGAGAACTGGGAGGCGGATTTCTTAAGTCGTCAGACTTTTCATCCGGGGGAGTGGGAACTTCATCCGGAGGTCTTTGCCCAAATACTTCGACGTTGGGGCAAACCAGAGATAGATCTCATGGCGTCTCGACAGAACGCCAAGCTTCCTCGTTACGGGTCCAGATCCAGGGATCCGGGAGCGGTTCTGATAGATGCTTTGACAGCACCTTGGACCTTCGGGATGGCTTATGTGTTTCCACCCTTCCCGATGCTTCCTCGATTGATTGCCAGAATCAAACAGGAGAGAGCATCAGTGATTCTAATAGCGCCTGCATGGCCACGCAGGACTTGGTATGCAGATCTAGTGGACATGTCATCCTGTCCACCTTGGTCGCTACCTCTGAAACAGGACCTTCTGATCCAGGGTCCCTTCAAACATCAAAATCTAATTTCTCTGAAGCTGACTGCTTGGAAATTGAACGCTTGATTTTATCAAAACGTGGTTTTTCTGAGTCAGTTATTGATACCTTAATACAGGCTAGGAAGCCTGTTACCAGAAAGATTTACCATAAGATATGGCGCAAATACTTATATTGGTGCGAATCCAAGAGTTACTCATGGAGTAAGGTTAGGATTCCGAGGATATTGTCTTTTCTACAAGAAGGTTTAGAAAAGGGTTTATCCGCTAGTTCCTTAAAGGGACAGATTTCAGCTCTGTCCATTCTTTTACACAAACGTCTGTCAGAAGTTCCGGACGTTCAAGCTTTTTGTCAGGCTTTAGCTAGGATCAAGCCTGTGTTTAAAACTGTTGCTCCACCATGGAGTTTGAACTTAGTTCTTAATGTTTTACAGGGGGTTCCGTTTGAACCCCTTCATTCCATTGATATCAAGTTGTTATCTTGGAAAGTTCTGTTTTTAATGGCGATTTCCTCGGCTCGAAGAGTCTCTGAGTTATCTGCCTTACATTGTGATTCTCTCTGATTTTTCATTCAGACAAGGTAGTTCTGCGTACTAAACCTGGGTTCCTACCTAAGGTGGTCACTAACAGGAATATCAATCAAGAGATTGTGGTTCCATCTTTGTGTCCTAATCCTTCTTCGAAAAAGGAACGTCTGCTACACAATCTAGATGTAGTCCGTGCCCTGAAATTTTATCTACAGGCAACTAAGGATTTTCGACAAACGTCTTCCCTGTTTGTCGTTTATTCTGGTCAGAGGAGAGGTCAAAAAGCTTCGGCTACCTCTCTCTCCTTTTGGCTTCGTAGCATAATACGGTTAGCCTATGAGACTGCTGGACAGCAGCCTCCTGAAAGAATTACAGCACATTCTACTAGAGCTGTGGCTTCCACTTGGGCCTTTAAGAATGAGGCTTCTGTTGAACAGATTTGCAAGGCTGCAACTTGGTCTTCTCTTCATACTTTTTCCAAATTTTCCAAATTTGACACTTTTGCTTCTTCGGAGGCTATTTTTGGGAGAAAGGTTCTTCAGGCAGTGGTTCCTTCCGTATAAAGAGCCTGCCTGTCCCTCCCGTCATCCGTGTACTTTAGCTTTGGTATTGGTATCCCATAAGTAATGGATGATCCGTGGACTGGATACACTTAACAAGAGAAAACATAATTTATGCTTACCTGATAAATTTATTTCTCTTGTAGTGTATCCAGTCCACGGCCCGCCCTGTCACTTTAAGGCAGGTAATTTTTCCATTAAACTACAGTCACCACTGCACCCTATGGTTTTCCTTTCTCTGCATGTTTTCGGTCGAATGACTGGTAATGGCAGTTAGGGGAGGAGCTATATAGCAGCTCTGCTGGGTGAATCCTCTTGCACTTCCTGTTGGGGAGGAGTTAATATCCCATAAGTAATGGATGATCCGTGGACTGGATACACTACAAGAGAAATAAATTTATCAGGTAAGCATAAATTATGTTATATACACATATAATCTCAGAAATATATATATGTATATGCATTGGAACCCTTTGCAATTAAGTAGATAAAAACATGTGAAATAATTTTTATGCAATATTCATTTTTAACATAGCAGAATATGTCTTATAGATATATACAGATATATATAGGAATATCTATTTATAAATACATAACTATATATAATCACCTATATAGGTATAGATATATATTGTACCAAAAAAAACATCAGATATATATAGAAATATGTATTTATGAATGAATAGAACATATTCTTCTATGTGAAGAAAATTGGAATGTGAAATATTCATATTTTCATGTCGGGTTAGGGCACTCGAGAATATTCAATTGGGCTTGCGCACTAGTAGGGTGTTAGGTTTTTTACATTTTTTTTTTCTCCAATGACTTCTATGGAGGAATACGTGAACGATCCCACAATAGTGTAAAATTGGCTTTTTGCACTTGTTGGGTTAGCGTGCGAGTGAAAACAACTTTCAACTCATAATACAAGCGTAACCCGTTGAGCGCAAAATGCTTACTTCTAGCGTAATTAATGGTTAAACAGGAGCGTTAAATAGCACTCTTCTTGTAATCTGGACCTTTACTGAAAAACCTGCAAACACACATTAGTCACCTAGCGATTCGTTCATGTTTTACTTTACTTCCATGAAGGTCCCTAAAATACCCACTGAAACAGACAAACTGCTGGTTACAACCACATTAAGGCCAAGATTACATATGCGGCGCGGCTGGTGTTTAGTCTAGTTTTGCCATCACATATACGGTGCCGACTTACGTGGCGAAAATGGAGAAATTTTACTCTATTTTCACCTCGCCACACATAGGCAGGCGCAGCAAGCCTTGCTCTGAATATGTGAGCACCGTAACTCCTATAACTCCCTGAAAATAAAAACGAACACCTAACACATGCGCAATCAGGGCCGGACTGGGACCAAAAATAGGCCTGGGCATTTTAAGGCAAAGCTGTCCACTACAACCCTCCCCTCCCACCACCACCACCACCGTTTCTTATATACCAAATATGACAAGTATAATGTATATTTTGTGAATTAGTTAGTATAAAAAACACAACAAAAACAATCACCGAGATTACGAGTTTTGCGGTAACAGGGGTGCGTTGCTAACGAGCCTTTTTTTTTTTACGCTACCTTAAGACAACGCTGGTATTACAGGTTTTTTTAAACAGGGTGTTAGCCGCAAAAAGGTGAGCGTAGAGCAAACTTTAGCTCCACATCTCACCTCAATACAGCGTTGCTTACGGTAGCGGTGAGCTGGCTAAACGTGCTCGTGCACGATTTCCCCATAGGAAACAATGGGGCTGAGCCGGCTGAAAAAAAACCTAACACCTGCAAAAAAAGCAGCATCCAGCTTCTAATGCAGCCCCATTGTTTCCTATGGGGAAATACTTTTTATGTCTGCACCTAACACCCTAACATGAACCCCGAGTCTAAACACCCCTAATATTACACGTATTAACCCCTAATCTGCCGTCCCCGACATCGTCGCCACCTACATTATAATTATTAACCCCTACTCTGCCGCTCCGGACACCGCAGCCACCTAAATTATCCCTATGAACCCCTAATCTGCTGCCCCCAACATCGCTGAACCCTACATTATATTTATTAACCCCTAATCTGCCCCCCACGTCGCTGCAACCTAACTACATTTATTAACCCCTAATCTGCCGCCGCCACTATAATAAAGTTATTAACCCCTAAACCTAAGTCTAACCCTAACCCTAACACCCCCTAACTTAAATATAATTTAAAGAAATCTAAATAAAATAACTACAATTAAATAAATTATTCCTATTTAAAACTAAATACTTACCGATAAAATAAACCCTAAGCTAGCTACAATATAACTAATAGTTATATTGTAGCTAGCTTAGGGTTTATTTTTATTTTACAGACAACTTTGTATTTATTTTAACTAGGTACAATAGTTATTAAATAGTTATTAACTATTTAATAGCTACCTAGTTAAAATAAGTACAAATTTACCTGTAAAATAAATTCTAACCTAAGTTACAATTACACCTAACACTACACTATCATTAAATAAATTAACTAAACTACCTACAATTAAATACAATTAAATTCAATAAACTAAATTACGAAAAAAAAGAAACACTAAATTACAGAAAATAAAAAAATAATTACAAAATTTTTAAACTAATTACACCTAATCTAATCCCCCTAATAAAATAAAAAGCCCCCCAAAATAATAAAATTCCCTACCCTATACTAAATTACAAATAGCCCTTAAAAGGGCCTTTTGCGGGGCATTGCCCCAAAGTAATCAGTTCTTTTACCTGTAAAAAAAAAATACAATACCCCCCACAACATTAAAATCCACCACCCACACACCCAACCCTACTCTAAAACCCACCCAATCCCCCCTTAATAAAACCTAACACTACCCCCTTGAAGATCTCCCTACCTTGAGCCGTCTTCACCCAGCCGGGCACAAGTGGACCTCCTGAGGGGCAGAAGTCTTCATCCGATCCGGGCAGAAGAAGTCCTCCAAGCGGCAGAAGTCTTCATCCAGGCGGCATCTTCTATCTTCATTCATCCGGAGCGGAGCGGGTCCATCTTCAATCCAGTCGACGCGGAGCATCCTCTTCAAATGAAGTCCAAGCGAAGCATGAAGGTTCCTTAAAATGACGTCATCCAAGATGGCGTCCCTTGAATTCCGATTGGCCAATAGGATTGAGCTTGCATTCTATTGACTGTTCCAATCAGCCAATAGAATGTGATCTCAATCCTATTGGCTGATTGCATCAGCCAATAGGATTTTTCCTACCTTAATTCCGATTGGCTGATAGAATCCTATCAGCCAATCGGAATTCAAGGGACGCCATCTTGGATGACGTCATTTTAAGGAACCTTCATTCTTCGCTTGGACTTCGTTTGAAGAGGATGCTCCGCGTCGGCTGGATTGAAGATGGACCTGCTCCGGATTAGGGGTTAAATAATTTATTTAAGTGTTTCCGATGTGGGGGGGGGGGACTCGGTTTAGGGGTTAATAGGTAGTTTATGGGTGTTAGTGTACTTTTTAGCACTTTAGTTAAGAGTCTTATGTTACGGCGTTAGCCCATAAAACTCTTAACTACTGACTTTTAAATGCACAAACCCACACATTATATGTATATACAAACCCACACATTATATGTATACACAAAGCCACACATTATATGTAGTGATGTCGCAAACCTAAAATTTTCGGTTCGCGAACGGCGGACTCGAACTTCCGGTATTGTTCGCGAACGCGCAAACCGCCATTGAATTCAATAGGCAGGCGAACTTTAAAACCTACAAGGACTCTTTCTGGCCACAATAGTGATGGAAAAGTTGTTTCAAGGGTACTAACACCTGGACTGTCGCATGGAGGGGGATCCCTGGCAAAACTCCCATGGAAAATTACATAGTTTATGCAGAGTCTGCTTTTAAGCCATAATGGGCCTAAATCAACTAACATTCCCAAAGTGGCTGTCTCAAAACATCCCGGACAGCAGATAGATTGATAGATAGGATAGATAGATAGATATACATAGATTGATAGTTAGATAGAATCGATAGAAGAGAAATAGATAGATTTGTTAGATATATAATTACCCTAATAAAGTCTAATAATTAAACATGCGTTCTTGGACCCAACTAGCTTGTGTTAATTAGTACTTTTCTTAGCACTTTAATCCCTGTCCCCCCCCCCTATCGGGGGTGTTCTATATGGCCTGCCTGATTACCCTGAAAAAATATAATAATAAGACATGCGGTCTGGTACCTATTTTAACTAGGTTGTGTTTTAAGTACTACCATTCTTAGCACTTTAATCTCTGTAACTCCCCCTATTTGGTGAGGTCTATACGGCCTGGATGATTACCCATACAAAATATAATAATAAGACATCTGCTCTTGGTCTGCGACCCATGGTAACTATGTTGTGTTAATTAGTAATGTCCTTCGCATTTTAATAGCTGTTACTCATACTCACCCTATCGGTGGAGGTCTATATGGCCTGCATGATTACCCTTACAAAATATAATAACCAAACATATGCTCTGGGACCCATGGTAAGTAGGTTGTGTTAAGTAGTACTGTTCTTTGCAGTTTAATACCTGTTACAACACCAAATGGTGGCAGGTCTATCTGGCCTTCATGATTAGCTGCACCCAAACCCAAAAAAAAGCCGAGTGGTCTTAGACTAACACCCATGGCTAACTCGGTTGTTTCAATTAGTACTATTCTTAGCACTTTCATCCCTGTTACGGGTGGTCTACATGGCCATCATGATTAGCCGAACAAAATACTGCAATCCAACCTTTGCTCAGTCTTCATAGGCCCTTCATTGGCTGTATTTTGATAGTACAGTTCTTATTATTTTTATAGCTGATACAACACCGAATGGTGGCAGCTCTATATGGCCTGCATGATTAGCCGCACCCAATACAAAAATAAATCCAAGCGGTCTTGGATTAACACCCATGGCTAACTCTGTTGTTTCAAGTAGTACTATTCTTAGCACTTTCATCTCATCATCCCTGTTACTTCCAGGACTCTCGGTGGTGGTCTACATGGCCATCATGATTAGCCTAACCAAATACTACAAACCAACCTTGGCTCATTCTTCATAAGGCCCTTCATTGGCTGTATTTTGGTAGTACTGTTCTTATTAGTTTAATAGCTGATACGACACCGAATGGTGGCAGCTCTATATTATATGGCCTGCATGAATAGCCGCACCCAAAGCCAAAAAAAAGCCAAGCGGTCTTGCACTAACACCCATGGCTAACTCTGTTGTTTCAAGTTCTACTATTCTTAGCTCTTTCATCTCATACCTGTTACTTCCAGGACTCTCAGTGGTGGTGGTCTACATGGCCATCATGATTACCCTCACCAAAATATAACAACAATACGTGCGTGCAGGGAACCATGGTAAGCTTACTTCCTTTCGCAAAATCGAGTATAATAGTTGCAGGCAGAGGTTCTGACCCTGCATTATGGCTGCACCTCTCCCTAAAAGAGGCATGCGTTACAGAGTCTGTGGGCATGTATGCAAAGAGCTGGCCTGCCTAAAAAGAGGAGCAAGGCTGTACAGGTTGTTCTCCTTCAGCCGTTTTATACGCTGTCCCACGGCCACGACCCTCAACAACCACAACAGAATGAAACACCACATATGCCATCCTTTTGAACAACAGAGTACAGGTATGGCATTGATTTTAGTTACACAGCGATATTTATTATGAACCGTGAAATTGAAAACAAAAACATGATTGGACACCCAGTACAGTACAGGTCGTTCTCCTTCGGCCTTTTTAGAATAGTGTTCCGGACCCCCAACAAAAACAACAGCAGGAAAGAGGACATATGGCATCCTTTTGAACAATAGATGACAGGTAAGGCATAGATTTTACAAAGCCATAGATAATTTTTTTGCAACTGTGAAATAAAAAAAAACATTGATTGGACACCCAGCACACTTCTTTATCCTTAGGCCTTTTTATAAGAGGCTCCCGGAGCCTCAACTGAAACAACAGCATGAAAGAGGACATATGGCATCCTTGTGAACAATTGATTACAGTTAAGGCATTTATTTTATAATCCCAGAGATCATTTATATGACCCGGGAAATAGAAAAAAACATTGATTAGACACCCAGTACACTTATTTATCCTCAGGCCTTTTTAATAAGAGGCTCCCGGAGCCTCAACTGAAACAACGGCATGAAAGAGGACATATGGCATCCTTGTGAACAATTGATTACAGTTAAGGCATTGATTTTAGAATCCCAGAGATCATTTATATGACCCGGGAAATAGAAAAAAACATTGATTGGACACCCAGTACACTTCTTTATCCTTAGGCCTTTTTATAAGAGGCTCCCGGAGCCTCAACAGAAAAAACATTATGAAAGAGGAGATATGTCATCCTTTTGAATAATAGATTACAGGAAAGGCATTGATTTTAGAATCTCAGAGCTCATTTATATGACCCGGGAAATAGAAAAAAACATTGATTAGACACCCATTACACTTATTTATTCTTAGGCCTTTTTAATAAGAGGGTCCCGGAGCCTCAACCGAAACAACAGCATGAAAGAGGACATATGTCATCCTTTTGAATAATAGATTACAGGAAAGGCATTGATTTTAGAATCCCAGAGATCATTTATATGACCCGGGAAATAGAAAAAATCATTGATTAGACACCCAGTACACTTATTTATTCTTAGGCCTTTTTAATAAGAGGTTCCCGGAGCCTCAACCGAAACAACAGCATGAAAGAGGACATATGTCATCCTTTTGAATAATAGATTGCAGGAAAGGCATTGATTTTAGAATCCCAGAGATCATTTATATGACCCGGGAAATAGAAAAAAACATTGATTAGACACCCAGTACACTTAGTTATCCTCAGGCCTTTTTAATAAGAGGGTCCCGGAGCCTCAACCGAAACAACAGCATGAAAGAGGACATATGTCATCCTTTTGAATAATAGATTACAGGAAAGGCATTGATTTTAGAAACCCACAGATCATTATTTGCAACCGTGAAATAGAAAAAAACATTGATTAGACACCCAGTACACTTATTTTTCCTCAGGCCTTTTTAATAAGAGGGTCCCGGAGCCTCAACCGAAACAACAGCATGAAAGAGGACATATGTCATCCTTTTGAATAATAGATTACAGGAAAGGCATTGATTTTAGAATCCCAGAGATCATTTATATGACCCGGGAAATAGAAAAAAACATTGATTAGACACCCAGTACACTTATTTATCCATAGGCCTTTTTAGCAGAGGCTCCAGGACCCTCAACAAAAACAAGAGCAGGGAGGTGGGCATAGGAGTACAATGGAGTGTGACAATAATAATGTGAAGGGGAAGATTGCGGAGTTGTGGCATTTTAATTTTGTTATCGTGGGAAGTACTTGCAATGACCTTGCTCTGGTGAATCCATATTGCAAATGTGTTTTTTAAGGCACTGTTTGTCTATTTTTTGAATATCAGCATTTGGTAATTGAAGCTCAACTTAAGGCTGGTGAGAACCGACCTTTCTTCTGGCTGTTTGCAAATGTTGTGGCTCTGGACATACATGTGAATAAGGGGCCATCAGCCATATTCTGCACGCAACCCCTTTGATTGACGATAAACATGTGTCACCTGCAATCAGAGCCCGTTACTTCTGTCTAAATCATCTTCCTGGTATGGACAGGCCACTGTTTCCCACTTAAGTCCGAAGCTTGAACTACAAGTGTTACGGTTGCCTCCAGGCTGGCTGGAAGTTGGACCGTAGAAAAGGATGCTCCTAGCGCTCACCAAAGGAGCAGCAGCACCGTAGTCAGCAATCCCTGTAGTGATATTAGCTGAAGCTGTCCCCTACAAACATGAGTCAAAGCTGCAAGTTAGAGGGACAGAAAATAGGTCTGATGTGCTGGAGCACACAGCCTCCTTTTTATTGAGGTTACATGCAAAACAGGACACTCTCAGGGGGAGGCATAAAATCCCCCATCACACATTTGATATTAGATAGAGAGACACTCCCTTTGACAGGCCACAACATTACTTCAGCAGATAACATTACACACAATAAAACAATGCAGTCCACCTTATCAATACTAGTCTGATTAGACAATGGGAAAGTTGATCACTAAACCTAATTAGAGCTAATCCCAGCAGACTTGTATTTAGAATAGGTTTCTTGAAGCTGAACAAAATTTAACTCTTAATGGCACACAATGAAACTGAACCAAGTGGGAGAAAGCCAGGGACAAGTCATTTCACAGGTCTGGGGACATAGTCTTAAAGGGGGCATTGTTCACCAGAGTCACAATATGTCCCCAGACGTTTCCCAAAGGGCCACACACACCCAACAAAAGTCAATATACTCTCAGGGGCACAATCTTCCAGGGGCCATAGTCATGAGGAAGGAGGCTGGCAAATAGGCTTCTCCAAAATCCAGGGAAGCAGGGAAACCTTCCATTTAAAGGGCCAGTCACAAATAGCAGTTTGTAACATATCTCCCCTTTTGGAGGGAGACTAACAAGGCACCTGACCTTCTGTCGGTCAGTGCCTAAGTTAGTCTCGCAACCCACCCACAAATAAACACTAGCAGCAAAGCAGCCCCCCCACAACAAGTAGCACTGGCCTGTAGGTTCCAGGTTATAGGATGAAAGTGTAGCATCCTCTGCCTTCCTGGCGCAGCTGTGCAAATAGCTGATGGTACTTGGGGGGCAGAGGCCAGCGGCACTCTGCCCTGGTGCCAGCGCTTCTGCTGGGGTGAGGGGTTTGCAGGCCAGTCCTGTAACAAGGGGGTCTGTAGGGCAGAGGCCAGCAGCGCTCTGTTCTGATGCCAGCTCTTCTGCTGGGGGAATTGGGGCATAGTCCTGCCCGGTGGCAAAGGGAACGTGGGGGTCAGTGGGGGTTAACATCTCCACTGTTAACCCTGGGCCCAAGTTAGGAGTTAGCTGGGGAGGGGGAGATTGGCTTACCTCCTCCTCCTGATACTCCGGTGGCCGTTGGGAAGGGAGGTCGATGCTCTCCGCTTCCTGTGGAACATGCTGCGGCTGGGGAGAGAGACCGGTTGTCTCCTCTCCCTGGAAGGCACACTCCGGCTGGGGAGGGAGGTCGATGCTCTCCCCTCCCTGTAGCTGGGTCTGTCGCTGGGGATCTGGGCCGCCTGCCCAGCATCCCTGTAGGGCCGGTAGAGAGACTGCGGTCCCATCTCCACCTGCCTGCTGGGGGTCCTCCCAGGACCAGTCTATGAGGCCTGCTGCCTCTGGTATCTCTGGCTGGGGAAGGGGACTGGTTGTCTCTTCCCTCTGCACGGTATACTGCCGCTGGGGAGGGAGGTCGCTGCTCTCCTCTCCCTGTAACTCTGGCTGCCGCTGGGAAGGGAGGTCGTTGCTCTCCGCTCCCTGTGACTCACTTTCTCGCTGGAGACCAGGTGTCCAGACCCTCAAACTCCACAGTTGGCGCTCAAAGGCTCGTGCCGCTTCGTTCTCAGTAGCCAATTCCCGGATGAGGCGACTGACTACCTCCTGCGCAGGGCCTGGACCATATCGGACTAGCCGCCTCTTTACCTCTGGAACGAAATCCGCGCCCTCATAGCGACGGATCAGGTTGAGGTGCTCTTCACAGGGTTCTGACCAGTATCTTGTCAGCTCCATGCTGCTGTAGGTAGGGACGCTGCGCAGTGGCTAGCGTTGCCCTCAATAACTTTCCTACGATACCAGTGCTGTTGTGGTGCTGCTCCTTGCGCTAGGACGCCAATCCCACCGCTGCCGCCAAATGTTACGGTTGCCTCCAGGCTGGCTGGAAGTTGGACCGTAGAAAAGGATGCTCCTAGCGCTCACCAAAGGAGCAGCAGCACCGTAGTCAGCAATCCCTGTAGTGATATTAGCTGAAGCTGTCCCCTACAAACATGAGTCAAAGCTGCAAGTTAGAGGGACAGAAAATAGGTCTGATGTGCTGGAGCACACAGCCTCCTTTTTATTGAGGTTACATGCAAAACAGGACACTCTCAGGGGGAGGCATAAAATCCCCCATCACACATTTGATATTAGATAGAGAGACACTCCCTTTGACAGGCCACAACATTACTTCAGCAGATAACATTACACACAATAAAACAATGCAGTCCACCTTATCAATACTAGTCTGATTAGACAATGGGAAAGTTGATCACTAAACCTAATTAGAGCTAATCCCAGCAGACTTGTATTTAGAATAGGTTTCTTGAAGCTGAACAAAATTTAACTCTTAATGGCACACAATGAAACTGAACCAAGTGGGAGAAAGCCAGGGACAAGTCATTTCACAGGTCTGGGGACATAGTCTTAAAGGGGGCATTGTTCACCAGAGTCACAATATGTCCCCAGACGTTTCCCAAAGGGCCACACACACCCAACAAAAGTCAATATACTCTCAGGGGCACAATCTTCCAGGGGCCATAGTCATGAGGAAGGAGGCTGGCAAATAGGCTTCTCCAAAATCCAGGGAAGCAGGGAAACCTTCCATTTAAAGGGCCAGTCACAAATAGCAGTTTGTAACAACAAGATTGTCTTGAGTATGGTAGGAAACCAAAGTTTATTTAATTCTGTACTATCACCACAAAAGCTGAACTTCTTGAACCAAGGAAAATGCAAGCAATTTCATGTGCTTATGGATGACAAGGACGTCCTGTCCTGTGGTGCACAGAGATGGAGAGGATTTTGGGCCTCCCTGTACACTACCCAGATGTCTCCAACATCACCAGAAACACAAGACAGCGACTCTTGGGAAGTCACCACACTTCCTGGAGTGTTCCGGTAGCCATCTCTTTGCGCCCCGAAAGGAATACTTTATCAGTGTTTTTGTATACATCCGACAACAGCTTCGGAGACTGTGGTGACGCACATGTTATTTACTGTTGTTCCAGCTGTGGCAATATCAATTAGCATTAAAAAGGTAAGATTTGGGGGGGCGGAGCCTATAGCTGTTGCGGTAGGACGTGTGTTTGAGGAGCTCCAGGTCTTACAAGTTACTTTGGAGTTAGTTTTCAACCTTAATTTAATTTTCTTTTTGGGATTCATAGTCACACTTTCTGGGGCTATCCAAGAGGAGCCTGGTAAAAGCACTAGTCACCCCTTATATCAACGGGTACGGAGACCTGTTTTTTGCCTTTCCAATATGGCGCTGGACACCCCTGAATGAAAAAAAAAGGTAAGATTTGGACTAGTGACGCACATTTTATGCACGCTGTGGCAATTGCAATTTGCAATAAAAATAATCTGCTAACAACCACTACCTACGACCACACCTGACTCCTGAAGTCATGCTTCAGTTATTAACTCAAGTTAAATTAATTTTTTTTTTTTTTTTATTATGCTCAGCAGATTCAAAACATACCATTCTTCAATCTTCTAGTCATATCACACGACATGTCAAAATGCTGCATGGAAAATGGCAGTGTGCAAAGTCATAATCTTAGTGAACCTATAAGTGCATTACATTTTCTAAAATAAACAAAAATACCGAGAAAAAAAAAAAAAAGGAAAGAGGACATATGGCATCCTTTTGAACAATAGATTACATTTAAGGCATTGATTTGAGAAACCCAGAGATAATTTTTTGCAACCGGGAAATCTAAAAAAAACTGGATTAGACACCCAGTACACTTATTTATCCTTAGGCCTTATTAGCAGAGGCTCCAGGACCCTCAACAAAACCAGCAGCAGGAAAGAGGACATATGGCATCCTTTAGAAAAATAGATTTCTGGAAAGGCATTGATTTTAGAAACACAGAGATCATTAGTTGCAACCGTGAAATCTAAAAAAACTTAGATTATACACCCAGTACACTTCTTTATCCTTAGGCCTTTTTAGCAGAGGCTCCAGGACCCTCCACAAAACCAGCAGCATGAAAGAGGACATATGGCATCCTTTTGAAAATTAGATTACATGAGATAATTTTTTGCAACCGGGAAATCTAAAAAAAACTGGATTAGACACCCAGTACACTTATTTATCCTTAGGCCTTATTAGCAGAGGCTCCAGGACCCTCAACAAAACCAGCAGCAGGAAAGAGGACATATGGCATCCTTTTGAAAATTAGATTACATGAAAGGCATTGATTTTAGAAACACAGAGATCATTAGTTGCAACCGTGAAATCTAAAAAAACATAGATTATACACCCAGTACACTTCTTTATCCTTAGGCCTTTTTAGAAGAGGCTCCCGGAGCCTCAACAGAAACAACAGCATGAAAGAGGACATATGGCATCCTTGTGACTAATAGATTACAGGAAAGGCATTGATTTTAGAAAACCTGGGATAATTTGTTGCAACCGTGAAATCTAAAAAAAGATTGATTAGACACCCAGTACACTTATTTATCCTTAGGCCTTTTTTTAGCAGAGGCTACAGGACCCTACACAAAACCAGCAGCAGGAAAGAGGACATATGGCATCCTTTTGAAAATTAGATTACAGGAAAGGCATTGATTTTAGAAACCCGGAGATAATTTGTTGCAACCGGGAATTTGAATCAAACAAATGATTCGATGGACACCCAGTACACTTCTTTCTCCTTCGGCCTTTTTATAAGAGGGTCCAGGACCCTCAAAAAAAAGACCAGCAGGAAAGAGGACGTATGGCATCCTTTTGAACAATAGAGTACAGGTACAGCATTGATTTTACAAACCCAGAGATAATTTTGGGCAAATGTGAAATAGAAAACAAAATTGAGTGGACACCCAGTACACCTCTTTCTCCTTAGTCCTTTTTATAAGAGGGTCCAGGACCCTCAAACAAAATACCAGCAGGAAAGAGAACATATGGCATCCTTTTGAACAATAGAGTACTGGTACAGCATTGATTTTAGAAACCCACAGATATTTTTTTTCAAAAGTGAAATAGCCCCAAAAACCATGCTTGGACTCCCACTCCAGGTCGTTCTCCTTCAGCTTTTTTATAAGAGGTTCCAGCACCCTCAACAGAAACTGCTGCAGGAAACACCACCACATATGCCATCCTTTTGCACAAGCGAGTACAGGTATGGCATCCATTTTAGAAACCCAGAGATAATTGAGAGGAACCAGGAACATTTTTCTAAAAATTTGATGGGCCACCCATTACAGGTCGTTCTCCTTCAGCCTTTTTATACCATGGGCCACGACCCGCAACAGGCACAACAGCATGAAACACCACATATGCCACCCTTTTGCACAATAGAGTACAGGTATGGCATAGATGGAACACGGAGATAATTTAGAGCAACCAAGAGACGGATAAAGATGCTTGGTCGGTCCTCCTCCTTCAAATTTGTGGCATTTTGCGTTCAATTTAATGGTCCACCAGATATGAGTGGTTTGCTAATGCTAAGTTGTACAATTCGTAACAGTTTAATCACTATTGTTATGTGCCTTATTTTTTTTATTTGAGTTTTGTACCCACAGAGCTGCAGCAGAGGCCAGAAAAATTATGAATGTACAAATGACTGAAAAAATTGGGTATTGTTGTAGCAACTGCTGTAGCAGAGGCCAGAAAAATTGATGTTTGTAAAAAATTTAAAAAGTGCCCTAAAAGCTTGTGGCTTGAACACTAGTTGTTGGCGGATAAGTCAAGCAAGTCCTCCGGCTTTATAACCAAAAAAAAAGGCCAGCCTGTGTACCAGTTGTAGCCCAAGCCAGCTCATCTCATCATCAGGCCTTTTTTATTCAAATGTATCGCCCAATGTCAGTCCCTTCGGGATCCAGCCCTCATTCATTTTTATAAAAGTGAGATAGTCAAGGCTTTTTTGACCTAGGCGACTTCTCTTCTCAGTGACAAAACCTCCTGCTGCACTGAAAGTCCTTTCGGACAGGACACTTGAAGCGGGGCAGGCCAGAAGTTCCATTGCAAATTGGGATAGCTCAGGCCACAAGTCCAGCCTGCACACCCAGTAGTCAAGGGGTCCATCGCTCCTGAGAGTGTTGAGATCCGCAGTTAAAGCTAGGTAGTCTGCTACCTGTCGGTTGAGTCTTTCTCTAAGGCTGGATCCCGAAAGGCTCTGATGGTGCATGGGAGTTAAAAAGGTACGCATGTCCTCCATCAACAAGACGTCAGGAAAGCGTCCTGTCCTTGCCGCCGTGGTCGTGGGAGGAGGATTAATTTCATCTCTTCCCCTGTTACATTCCCGTGGTGCTGTGACATCACCCTTATACGCTGTGTAAAGCATAGTTTTTAATTCATTGTTAAAATGCTCCATCCTTTCCGACTTGCGGGAATTTGGTAACATTTCTGGCACTTTATGCTTATACCGGGGGTCGAGGAGCGTAGACACCCAGTACAGCTCGTTCTCCTTCAGCTTTTTTATACGAGGGTCCCTCAACAGGCACGACAGCATGAAAGAACCCATTTGAACAAGGTTGGATGCCGAGCTAATCATGTCCCGTTCCTCCTCCTCCTCACTGATCTCACTGATGGTATCTTCTTCCCCCCAGCCACGTACAACACCACGGGTACCAGAGAGGTGACAACAACGAGCACCCTGGGATGCCTGTTGTGCTCGGTCTTCCTCCTCCTCCTCCTGAAAGCCACATTCCTCCTCTGACTCCTCTTCCTCACAATCCTCTTCCTGCGTTGCCGCAGGTCCAGCAAGCGATGCTGATAAGGCTGTTTGTGGGGGTGATGGACACCACAACTCTTCCTCTTCACGCTCATCTACTGCCTGATCCAGCACTCTTCGCAGGGCACGCTCCAGGAAGAAAACAAATGGTATGATGTCGCTGATGGTGCCTTCGGTGCGACTGACAAGGTTTGTCACCTCCTCAAAAGGACGCATGAGCCTACAGGCATTGCGCATGAGCGTCCAGTAATTTGGCAAAAATATCCCCAGCTCCCCAGAGGCTGGCCTAGCACCCCGGTCATACAAATACTCATTAACAGCTTTTTCTTGTTGGAGCAGGTGGTCAAACATTAGGAGTGTTGAATTCCACCGTGTCGGGCTGTCACAAATCAAGCGCCTCACTGGCAGGTTGTTTCGACGCTGGATATCGGACAAGTGCGCCATGGCCGTGTAGGAACGCCTGAAATGGCCACACACCTTCCTGGCCTGCTTCAGGACGTCCTGTAAGCCTGGGTACTTATGGACAAATCGTTGTACAATTAGATTACACACATGTGCCATGCACGGCACATGTGTCAACTTGCCCAATTTCAATGCCGCCAGCAAATTACTTCCATTGTCAGAAACAACCTTGCCAATCTCAAGTTGGTGCGGAGTCAGCCACTGATCCACCTGTGCGTTCAGGGCGGTCAGGAGTGCTGGTGCGGTGTGACTCTCCGCTTTCAGGCAAGTCAACCCCAAGACGGCGTGACACTGCCGTACCCGGGATGTAGCATAGTACCTGGGGAGCTGGGGGGGTGCCATAGATGTGGAGCAAGACGCAGAAGTTGAAGAGGACTCAGCCGAGGAAGAGGTTATGGAAGAGGATGGAGTAGGAGGAGTAGAGGAGGTAGCAGCAGGCCTGCCTGCAAGTCGTGGCGGTGTCACCAACTCTTCTGCAGAGCCACGCATTTCATGCTTGTCAGAAGTCAGCAGGTTTACCCAATGCGCAGTGTAGGTGATATACCTGCCCTGACCATGCTTTGCAGACCAGCTATCCGTGGTCATATGGACCCTTGCCCCAACGCTGTGTGCCAGACATGCCATAACTTCCTTTCTCACAACAGAGTACAGGTTTGGGATTGCCTTTTGTGAAAATAAATTTCTGCCAGGTACCTTCCACTGCGGTGTCCCAATAGATACAAATTTTTTGAAAGCATCAGACTCCACCAGCTTGTATGGTAAAAGCTGGCGGGCTAAGAGTTCAGACAAGCCAGCTGTCAGACGCCGGGCAAGGGGGTGACTTTGAGAAATTGGCTTCTTACGCTCAAACATGTCCTTGACAGACACCTGACTGTGGGCAGATGACCAGGAACTGCTACGTAAGAGAGACTGAGTGGAGGATGGTTGAGAGGGGGCAAGGAGGACAGCACTGGTTGACGTGGCTGAAGATGATGGAGCAGGAGGAGGAGGGCGGCTTTCACTTTGTGTGCTGCTTCTACTCATGTGTTCTTCCCATCGGCCTTTGTGATGGGAGACCATGTGCCTTCGCAAAGCAGTTGTACCTAGGTGGCTGTTGGACTTCCCACGACTCAGTTTCTTTTGGCACAGGTTGCAAATGGCATCGCTGTTGTCAGAGGCAGACACACAAAAAAAATGCCACACTGCTGAGCTCTGCGATGACGGCATTCTGGTGGTGGCAACAGCATGCATTGATGGGCGTCAGCGTGCTGTCTGGCTGACCCCTGGTGACGATGCATGCTGTCTGACTGTGCCACTAGCTCCTTGAGACGACCTCCCCGTGCTTCCAAATCGTCTCCTCCTTCTCTCTGTCTCCCCATCTGAACTTTCCCCCTCTTCTTCTTCTCTTCTAGCAGGCACCCACGTGACATCCACCGACACATCATCATCAACCGCTTCACTTGTATCTGAAACATCAAGAAAGGAAGCAGCAGCGGGTACAACATCATCATCATCACACCGTACCTCCATGTCGGTAATGCTGCCTGACTGAGACTGATCACTATTATCTACATCCTCTGTCAATGATGGTTGCGCATCACTCATTTCTTCCAAATAATGTGTCAATAACTCCTGTGACAGTTCAAGTGAAGCGGCTGTGGTGCTAGTGTTGGTGGTGGCGACAGGCGGGGGAGTGGCACTGGTCACTTGAGACCTGCCCAAAGCACAGCTGGACTTAGATGGTGCGTCAAGGTTAGGAGGACTAGCAGCGGAAGCTGAAGAAGATTGGGTGTCCTGTGTTAGCCATTCAACTAGGTCCTCCTCAGAAGTTTTTGCGTCCCCCCTGGCACCCGGCGTCTGAACAATGTGCATATTTGTAGGGTCTAAAGGAATCACAGCACCACGACCACGACCACGGAACATGCGGGGTGGCCTGCCTCTGCCTGTCATTTTTTTTTAAATGGACACTAACAATACTATTACACCAATTGAGTGGTGGCACTGTGAAAGTGGGCACAGTATACGCTGTGAGACTGACAACAACAAAAAAGACAGATGTTTTAAAAATCACAAATTGTTAATTTTTTAAAATATTACAAGTACTGTGGCAACAAATATGATTGTTTGGCACTAGTTGGCAAATGGGCCTGTCTGGCACACATGCTGGGAGAAAGGAAACTGCAATTCAATGGCACTAGGAGACTGAAGAATCACAGTCAAAATTATGATTAACAAAAATTCCAATCCTGTTACAATAAATATGAGTGGTGGCACTAATTGGCTAGTTGGGACTGGCACACAGGCAGGAGGAAAATGCAATTCAAGGGCACTAGTAGACTGCAGATTGACAGTCAAAACAGTGATGATTGACAAATTTTGCAATACTGTTAAAAGAAATATGATTGCTGGCACTAATTGGATAGTTGGGCCTGGCTCACAGGCTGGCAGGCAGTAGAAAAGTGCAATTCAATGGCACGAGCAAACTGAGGATTAAGATCAACAATCAAAAAATTTTTAATTTTAATTAGTAACTATACTGTAGGCAACAATTATGATTGGTGTAAATAGTTGGCAAGATGGCCTGGCACAAAAGGCTGGCAGGCAGGAGGTAAATGCAATTCAAGGACACTAGGAGACTGATTACTGACAGTCAAAACAGTGATGATTGACAATTTTTGCAATACTGTTAAAAGAAATATGATTGCTGGCAATAATTGGCTAGGTGGGCCGGGCACACAGCAGGCTGCAAGGCAGGAGGAAAGTGCAATTCACTGGCACCAGCAAACTGAGGATTCACAAAAACTATTAACAAAAATTATAATTTTTAATTACTAAGAATACTGTGACAACAAATATGATTGGTGTAAATATTTTTCAAGTAGGCCTGGCACACAGGCTTGGAAGGCTGTAGAAAAGTGCAATTCTAGGGTACGAGCAAACTGAGGATTAAGATCATCAACAATCAAGATTTTTTTAATTTTAATTAGTAACTATACTGTGACCAAAAATTATGATTGGTGTAAATAGTTGGCAAGACGGCCTGGCACAAAAGGCTGGAAGGCAGGAGGTAGATGCAATTCAAGGACACTAGGAGACTGATTACTGACAGTCAAAACAGTGATGATTGACAATTTTTGCAATACTGTTAAAAGAAATATTATTGCTGGCAACAATTGGCTAGGTGGGCCTGGCTCACAGCAGGCTGCAAGGCAGGAGGAAAGTGCTATTCAATGGCACCAGCAAACTGAGGATTCACAACAACTATTACCAAAAATTTTAATTTTTAATTATTAAGAATACTGTCACAACAACTATGATTGGTGTAAATATTTTTCAAGTAGGCCTGGCACACAGGCTTGGAAGGCTGTAGAAAAGTGCAATTCTAGGGCACGAGCAAATTGAGGATTAAGATCATCAACAATCAAGATTTTTTTAATTTTAATTAGTAACTATACTGTGACAAAAAATTATGATTGGTGTAAATAGTTGGCAAGACGGCCTGGCTCAAAAGGCTGGCAGGCAGGAGGTAGATGCAATTCAAGGACACTAGGAGACTGATTACTTACATTCAAAACAGTGATGATTGACAATTTTTGCAATACTGTTAAAAGAAATATGAGTGCTGGCAACAATTGGCTAGGTGGGCCTGGCTCACAGCAGGCTGCAAGGCAGGAGGAAAGTGCTATTCAATGGCACCAGCAAACTGAGGATTCACAACAACTATTACCAAAAATTTTAATTTTTAATTATTAGAATACTGTCACAACAAATATGATTGGTGTAAATATTTTTCAAGTAGGCCTGGCACACAGGCTTGGAAGGCTGTAGAAAAGTGCAATTCTAGGGCACAAGCAAACTGAGGATTAAGATCATCAACAATCAAAAATTTTTTAATTTTAATTAGTAACTATACTGTGACCAATAATTATGATTGGTGTAAATAGTTGGCAAGACGGTCTGGCACAAAAGGCTGGCAGGCAGGAGGTAGATGCAATTCAAGGACACTAGGAGACTGATTATTGACAGTCAAAACAGTGATGATTGACAATTTTTGCAATACTGTTAAAAGAAATATGATTGCTGGCAACAAATGGCTAGGTGGGCCTGGCTCACAGCAGGCTGCAAGGCAGGAGGAAAGTGCTATTCAATGGCACCAGCAAACTGAGGATTCACAACAACTATTAACAAAAATTTAAATTTTTAATTATTAAGAATAATGTCACAACAAATATGATTGGTGTAAATATTTTTCAAGTAGGCCTGGCACACAGTCTTGCAAGGAAGTAAAAAAGTGCAATTCTAGGGCACGAGCAAACTGAGGATTAAGATCATCAACAATCAAGATTTTTTTAATTTTAATTAGTAACTATACTGTGACAACAATTATGATTGGTGTAAATAGTTGGCAAGACGGCCTGGCACAAAAGGCTGGCAGGCAGGAGTTAAATGCAATTCAAGGACACTAGGAGACTGATTACTGACAGTCAAAACAGTGATGATTGACAATTTTTGCAATACTGTTAAAAGAAATATGATTGCTGGCAATAATTGGCTAGGTGGGCCGGGCACACAGCAGGCTGCAAGGCAGGAGGAAAGTGCTATTCACTGGCACCAGCAAACTGAGGATTCACAACAACTATTAACAAAAATTTTAATTTTTAATTACTAAGAATACTGTCACAACAAATATGATTGGTGTAAATATTTTTCAAGTAGGCCTGGCACACAGGCTTGGAAGGCAGTAGAAAAGTGCAATTCTAGGGCACGAGCAAACTGAGGATTAAGATCATCAACAATCAAGAATTTTTTAATTTTAATTAGTAACTATACTGTGACAAAAAATTATGATTGGTGTAAATAGTTGGCAAGACGGCCTGGCACAAAAGGCTGGCAGGCAGGAGGTAGATGCAATTCAAGGACACTAGGAGACTGATTACTGACAGTCAAAACAGTGATGATTGACAATTTTTGCAATACTGTTAAAAGAAATATGATTGCTGGCAACAATTGGCTAGGTGGGCCAGGCTCACAGCAGGCTGCAAGGCAGCAGGAAAGTGCTATTCAATGGCACCAGCAAACTGAGGATTCTCAACAACTATTACCAACAATTTTAATTTTTAATTATTAAGAATACTGTCACAACAAATATGATTGGTGTAAATATTTTTCAAGTAGGCCTGGCACACAGGCTTGGAAGGCAGTAGAAAAGTGCAATTCTAGGGCACGAGCAAACTGAAGATCAACAATCAAAATTTTTTTAATTTTAATTAGTAACTATACTGTCTGTGACAACAATTATGATTGGTGTAAATAGTTGGCTAGACGGCCTGGCACAAAAGGCTGGCAGTGGCAGGCAGGAGGTAAATGCAATTCATTGGCACTAGGAGACTGAATATTTGCAGTACAAAAAATTTATTTATTAAAATTATTTTTTTATATACTGTT
>NW_026511806.1:82500-97037 GCF_027579735.1 Bombina bombina
ACCATCAATAATTTCTCTCTTCATATATAAAATAATTGTAAGTATTTTTTGCCCAAAAAATACTTACAATTATTTTATATATGAAGAGAGAAATTATTGATGGTAGAAATTAAAGCAAACATTGAAACATATAGACATCGAAAAATATCTGGCTGATGAGAGAAATGAAAGCAAACAGTGAATCATTACGAAAGGAATGATTTACTGTTTACTTACATCGGCTAAAACCAGGAGCTGAGTATTCTCAGATAGCAATGCGCAGTTAGCGTAAGAAGTGCGCATGCGCAGTAAGTAGCAAAGAGTTAGTGTAGATGTCGGGAGCGTGCGGTTCATATTTTACATAGGGCGCATGGTGAGCTGATGATTGGCTAAAAGCGTTATCAATCAAAGCTGCACCGGTGAAAAAATTATAGAGAGGCTGTTTAAAAAACTCTACGAAGGGGAAATAAAATCATCATTACAGAGTGAATAAATTGTTTTTTATTTATATAAGCACATCGATGTGCTAGTTAAGGTAAAAGAAAAAGGATTATGTACTGCACAACAGATGACTTTACCATCACTTTAAAGCCCACCTCTTTCAGATTGCATTTTAACAGTTTTTCACCACTAGAGGGTGTTAGTTCACGTATTTCATATAGATAACACTGTGCTCGTGCACGAGAAGTTATCTGGGAGCAGGCACTGATTGGCTAGACTGCAAGTCTGTCAAAAGAACTGAAAAAAGGGGCAGTTTGCAGAGGCTTAGATACAAGATAATCACAGAGGTTAAAAGTATATTATTATAAATGTGTTAGTTATGCAAAACTGAGAAATGGGTAATAAAGGGATTATCTATCTTTTAAAACAATAAAAATTCTGGTGTAGACTGTCCCTTTAAACGGGGAGTTTGTTCTGTCACTGTGAAGTGGGCGTAACCCTTACACTACCTGATCGATACAACATCATACCTGATGTTTTAAAGCACGTTATTCCAAACAATTTAGGAATGTTAGGTGATTTATGCCCTTTATGGATTAAAACCAGACTCTGCATCAACTATGTAATTTTCCATGGGAGTTTTACCATGGATCCCCCTCCGGCATGCCACAGTCCAGGTGTTTTATATATATATATATATATATATATATATATATATATATATACACACACATACATACACACATATATATATTATACACACACACATACATATATATATATATATATATATATATATATACACACACACATACACACATATATATATTATACACACACACATACATATATATATATATATATATATATATACACACACACACATACACACATATATATATATACACACACACACACACACGTACACACACACATATCTATTATACACACATACAAACATATAACAAGTCGCCTGTAGAAATTATGGACCCTCTGATGCGGAGTTGGGCCGTGTGCACATGCGCGGTATTTTGCGTGCCTGCGCAATGAAATGTAAAGGCCATAGATTTCCTTGACCCGTTGCGTAGCCTTCAACAGCTGATTTTGGGAGGTCGGCCCGCTTGCACATGTGCAGTGAGCGCCACACACCTCCAACAGCTGATGGCATGTCACCGGAAGTGACGCAGGTCCCACATTCTTATAAGTCGAGACTTATTTTAGAACACCGGTTAATTATATTATGGTATATTAGGCTACAGGCACACAACCTGGGCTTATAAAAAAGTTTTTTTTTATTATAGAGCTGGTTGGGAGTTTTTAATGTGACCCTTATTTTCTCCTGCGCTGCGCCCCACCACTAAAGATGGCCCTGCCTGTGCCTGGCAAGTCTGGCTCACAGTCTAACTTAACTTTTGGGGGTAAGTCCCACTCCCACATAATTACCACTCTCAGCGCACCGTGATTTCAGCTTGACGCACAGACACAGTACACCACACATGTTACTGAGACTGTCAGTGTCAAAGTAACATGTGTGCATAAGAAAAGAACAGAGTGAGAGCTACTGGCGGCCTGTCTAGTGTTCCTCAGTGTGTGCGCAGTAATGGTGGGCGGGGCTAAGGTAACCGGCAGCCCAACAGCTGCACTGTACATCAGGTCACACCCACAATGAATAAAAAATGTCTGCAAACTAAGAGCCACAGACTGTAATGTTTGTGCGGTAATGGTGGGCGGAGCTAAGGTAACATTTAGCTATTTTACTGCCCAATAAAATCCCTAATCTTAAAAATTAAAAAAATTAAAAAATATAAAAAAAGCCTAAATCTAACCCCCAGATAGGTACTCACGGTTCCTGAAGTCCGGCGGTGAAGTCTTCCAAGCGGCGACATCTTCTTCCATTGCGGCGACCTCTTCTATCTTCATCCAGGACCACGGAACTGAAGACCGGGGACTGCGGAGCCATGGAGCGTGGAGGATCCTCTTCGTACGATCACCGCCGTACACTGAATATTGAATGCAAGTTACGCTTTAAATATGGCGTACCTTGCATTCCTATTGGCTGATTTGAATCTTCAAATTCAAATCAGCCTATAGGATAAGAGCTACTGAAATTCTATTGGCTGTTCAAATCAGCCAATAGGAATGCAAGGTACGCCATATTTAAACGCATAACTTGCATTCAATATTCAGTGTACGGCGGTGAAGAGTAATGTACCATTAAATTATTGTTTTATTTGTTTCTCTACTGTGATTTTTATTATTTCAAATATTTTTATTCCAATTCAAACAGCGACTCCTTATTGACTGTAGCTGCTTTGAAATCAATAAGGAGAAGCCCCTGATCTCATGAACAAAACCAGACTGTAATAGGAGCCATTGCTTTCTCTTGTGTCTGTGTCATGGCGCTTCTGATCACCCGCTCCCTTCTCACAACCTCACACGTAGCGCTAAACTTTCTCTCACTCATGACTACAGAAATGCTCACGACTAACAACAAACTGAATTTATCATCTGTGCAAAACCGCAGGTACAGTACCTCCTGACGTCATGGCGCCTCCTTTCTCTCACTCATGACCTACAGAAATGCTCACGACTAACAACAAACTGAATTTATCATCTGTGCAAAACCGCAGGTACAGTATCTCCTGACGTCATGGCGCCTCCTTCTGATCACCCGCTCCCTTCTTACAACCTCACACGTAGCGCTAACCTTTCTCTCACTCATGACCTACAGAAATGCTCACGACTAACAACCAACTGAATTTATCATCTGTGCAAAACCACAGGTACAGTACCTCCTGACGTCATGGCGCCTCCTTCTGATCACTCGTGACCTACAGAAATGCTCACGACTAACAACCAACTGAATTTATCATCTGTGCAAAACCACAGGTACAGTACCTCCTGACGTCATGGCGCCTCCTTCTGATCACTCGTGACTACAGAAATGCTCACGACTAACAACCAACTGAATTTATCATCTGTGCAAAACCACAGGTACAGTATCTCCTGAATTCATGGCGCCTCCTTCTGATCACCCGCTCCCTTCTCACAACCTCACACGTAGCGCTAACCTTTCTCTCACTCATGACTACAGAAATGCTCACGACTAACAACAAACTGAATTTATCATCTGTGCAAAACCGCAGGTACAGTATCTCCTGACGTCATGGCGCCTCCTTCTGATCACCCGCTGCCTTCTCACAACCTCACACGTAGCGCTAACCTTTCTCTCACTCATGACTACAGAAATGCTCACGACTAACAACCAACTGAATTTATCATCTGTGCAAAACCACAGGTACAGTATCTCCTGACGTCATGGCGCCTCCTTCTGATCACCCGCTCCCTTCTCACAACCTCACACGTAGCGCTAAACTTTCTCTCACTCATGACTACAGAAATGCTCACGACTAACAACCAACTGAATTTATCATCTGTGCAAAACCACAGGTACAGTACCTCCTGACGTCATGGCGCCTCCTTCTGATCACTCATGACCTACAGAAATGCTCATGGCTAACAACCAACTGAATTTATCATCTGTGCAAAACCGCAGGTACAGTACCTCCTGACGTCATGGCGCCTCCTTCTGATCACTCATGACCTACAGAAATGCTCATGGCTAACAACCAACTGAATTTATCGTCTGTGCAAAACCGCAGGTACAGTATCTCCTGACGTCATGGCGCCTCCTTCTGATCACTCATGACCTACAGAAATGCTCATGGCTAACAACCAACTGAATTTATCATCTGTGCAAAACCGCAGGTACAGTATCTCCTGACGTTGCTTTAATGCAGTACAATAGAATACAAAACTGCACCTAATGCCATAGACACCCTGCACACAGCGCTGCAGAACTTCCACATCACTATCATGAATGCTGAAGTTTACATGTGAACATTGCACAGTAACACAACATATGTATTTATGCTATTGACTATAGTATAGTGTAAATATAACTTTTATATGCACTGGGAAACTGAAAAAGTAGTGTCACTCACTTTATTGCTATATTTGCTTTATTGCGGTGGTCTGGAACCGAACCCGCAACATCTCCGAGGTACATCTGTACTAGTGTAAAAATGCAACACACAAATAAGCTGGTGAGATCCACAAAGCTAATGAGACTTGAGAAGCGTTTAGTGGCTCTAGCTTTGTAACTGCCCTATCTTACAGTAATAAAGATAAAAGAGAGAGCCCTGCTACCATACCTGGTATCGTCTGAAGCTTCTGGCCATGCCATGCCTCTTGTTCCAGTGTGATGTATACCTCTTGTTCCATCTGTCCCTGCCATGGACCCTGTGGGTAAAGTCATCCTCCGTTACATGTGTGCTCCTTGAGTCATCTGTGTAAGCATCCAGGCTTTGCTTCATGAGCTTCAGTGGGGACCGATCAATATGGCTGAGTAAGGGTTCTTCTGATGGTTCCTTCCTTCTCAGGTGACACCATTTTGTTGGGCGAGTACTATAGTAGCTGTCAGTACAGACATTAGCATTACAGATGACATTTTGCTTTATATACCAGCTTTCAGATTGCCCTGTGTGTGTGAGACCTGAGTGCATTGCTCTGCACATAGGGTCACTAGGTATCATCACTTCCAGGCACTCCACGTATGCCTGGAGCTTGTCTTCATCTTGGGTTTTTAAATGTGTGGTTCTTTTATGAACACAAGGAGACCCCTCGCTCAGAGGAGCACAGGTCTCATAGCTAGACACATCACCTGGTCCTCTATTGATCTGATAACAAGTGCTGCAGGTACTAATGTGACTAATCATACAGTCTTCAAGGATTCTGACAACTCCCTGTTTTGCAACCATAGTTTGTGGCCTTTCCTTGATGAAAACAACTTCATTTGCTCTAGATACATGTGGCTTAACAGCTTCCTTACTACAACAACATCCCACATAATTTAATAGGCATTGGTCTTCCTGCACTCTCCTATAGGAAGATTCTTCACAGCAGCAGTAGGTCGGACATCTGTGTTGTGCTTTTATCGTGTAACTAAACACCTTGTTTACAAGAGGACATCTACTTATTTGCCTTTGTAGAGGGCATTGGGCAGCAGAGCGAATACTTCTCTGACAGACATTACAACTTGTCATTGGCATTTTGACTTTAGTCCTCAACTTCTTAAATATAAATGTGTCAATTTTTGCACCCAGATTAACTCAAGGGCTGGATGATCTCCGTGTTGCCTCAGTAGGGATGTGAATAAACACAACAGTACTAGTCACAGAATGAAATGGTCTAGGCTCTGGCCTGGTCAATTGGGATCTTGCTGAGATATTCTTGACCCAGATGTTATTACTAAGCCTCTTCTGTTTGGACCTGATTTGGAGCTGGAAGGAACGAGCGAAAGCTTCTTCAGATGGTTCTTGCAAGCTGATTAGATGTTATCTTGCATCTAAAAAGTGGGGGAGGGGGGGAATGGTTATTTACAAATAAACCTCTGTATATGAAAACAATGGAGATGGATTTATGAACAGATGACAGCTGCCATCATTATGGGAGAACATATACTGAGCATAGCATTTATTATCTACATAGAAGTGACATCACTAAATTAAAAAGCTTTCTATTAAAGGGACAGTCAATATCAGAATTTGTGTTTTTTTTAAAAGATAGATAATACCTTAATTAACCATTCCCCAGTTTTGTATAATCAACACAGATAAAATAATACACGTTTTACCTCTGTAATTACCTTGTATCTAAGCTTCTGCAGACTGCCCGCGTACTACAGTTCTTTTGACAGACTTGCATTTTAGCCAATCAATGCTCACTCTTCTGTAAATTCACGTGCATGAGCTCAATGTTATCTATATGAAAAACATGAACTAACGCCCTCTAGTGGTGAAAAACTGTCAAAATGATTTTACATTAGAGTCGGCTTTCAAGGTCTAAGAAATTAGCATATGAACCACCTAGGTTTAGCTTTCAACTAAGAATACCAAGAGAATAAAGCAAAATTAGTGATAAAAGTAAATTGGAAAGTTATTTAAAATTACATGTATTGGGTTCTTGTAAAGCACGACTAGTCACCCATAAGGGTCTCAAGGTCTGTTATGTTCTGTAATGTTATGTGTTAGAACAGGTGGAAAATAAGTTCTGGTACCTAGTATCCGCTATAGCAGGACCACTCAGCCTCACACCAAACCTTGGATTCACACAGATTTAACTTACAGGAATCCGGTTTTGCTCATTGAACTGAGGGTCACTACTGCAGGGTACAGAGTGAATACGGAGCTGTCACGCAACCAAGTTACAGGATGTCTGTATCTCAACAGATAGGAGGAGTATCTATAGATTGGATAGATAATTAATCAACCAATTAACTAGTGATTAAATGTGATATAGCTGACACATATACAGAGAAGATAGATGGTAAAATGGAATGTCAGACAAACAGATGTAGTACAATGAGATATAGTTATAAGGCCAGATAGTATTATGCCCAGAATGTACTTGAACAGGTAAGGTAGGTTAGTAATGATTAGAGTTGTATGAGATGATATGGCAGATAGGAGAATCAAGTAAGACAAGGATTAGTAATACATAGAACTACAAATGATCCTTATTCTTAGTTGATGAAAAAGATACTTATTAGGAATACAGCACTTTTGGAATATCTTATGCAGATAGAATGATATGTTAGATTATGTTAACAGAATTTGTTTATGCAAGGATAAGTTAGTAACAAACGATCAGTCACTTAGTCAAGTTCAGGGTGGTCACAGCAAATGATGTTAAGCAAGCAGCAGTTCAAGCAGAGTAGGCAATGTAACAGGCAGTTGAAGTTTATCCTGCAGTTTAGTGATAGTAACAGTCATTCAATACAGTGCTAGTTAGTTTGCTTAGTTGAGAGACATAATGATATCCAAAAAGAGTAATAAAATATACAGACCAATTCCTGATGGTTATTTGGAAGGCTAAGTCAGAGCCAGATGAAAGCCTTACTGTATCCTGGATGTTTGTTTGTTGAGAGGACACAGCGCGGTATACGCGCTGCAGACACGCTGAGATGCCGGGTGTGACGTCACAGCCACCCGGTGTAACAGTTATGGGAATTGAATGCTGCTCCTTTGGTTCCTAAGAAACTGCAAGTAACAGAAGAGGCAGACCGGCACACAGCAACAGAGGATTAAGGTAGGCTGCCAAGATTCACAGCAGCAAGTAAGAAATCCCCACAGCTTGAGGAAAGGGCTAGGTGTCTTCAGAGAGGAGTCACATTAAGTAACTGATTCAAATTACCAAGCGAGGAGCATAGAGAGGAGGGGCCTTAAATAGGGAAAGAGGAGTCAGAATTAAAGGGACAGGATTGCAATAGTGAATTCCCTGACAGGACACCCCCCTCAAGGAGCCGCTCAGCGGATCAAGGACCTGGACGGTGAGGATTCCTCCTATGGAACAAGGAAACCAGGCGCGGAGCCATAACATTAGTAGCAGGCTCCCAAGAATCTTCTTCAGGTCCATAACCCTTCCAACTGACCAAATACTGAAGGCGGTTCCGAAAGTATCGAGAATCTTGAATAGAATCAATCTCGTACTCCATCTCATCTGTCACATGAGTTAGAGAAGTATCCATCGAAGGTGTAGCCCTGATAGAAGCATAGGGTTTAAGGAGTGAGACGTGAAATGTTGGATGAATTCTCATGGAAGAAGGTAGTTGAAGAGTGACTGCATTAACATTAACAACATTCTTAATTTCAAAGGGACCCAAATAAAGTGAAGCAAGCTTTTTGGAAGGAACCTGTAATCTTATATTCTTCGTGCTTAACCAAACTTTATCTCCCACCTTATATTCGGGAGGTTTAGAACGTCGTAGATCGTAGTAACGTTTTTGAGCTTTTTGAGCATCAAGTAGTAGTTGTTTTACAGTGGCGAAACCTTTCACTAAGGTATTGATTTTGTCATTAACAACAGGTATAGGAGAGTTTTTCGGAGTCTGAACGTCATAAGAAGGATGAAAACCGTAGTTAAGGAAAAATTGAGACATTTTAGTAGAGGAATTGAGCATGTTATTATGAGCAAATTCAGCAGTGGAAAGGAGAGAATGCCAGTTATCTTGTTCTAGAGAACAGTAACAACGGAGATACTGTTCCAGGGCTTGATTCGTTCTCTCAGTCTGCCCATTGGTTTGTGGATGAAAAGCTGTACTTAACCTCCTAGAGATGTTGAGGGATTTACAAAGATGATCCCAAAATCTAGAGGTAAACTGCGAACCTCTGTCAGTAGTAATGGAATTCGGTAGACCATGTAATTTGACAATATGATCTATGAAAAGAGTAGCTGTTTCTGGAGCTGTGGGTAGACCTCTATGTGGCAGGAAATGGGCCATTTTAGAAAAAAGATCAACAACGACCATGATAGTGTTGAAGTTAGCAGAAGGTGGCAGATCAACAATAAAGTCCATGGCAATATCTGCCCAAGGTCTTTCAGGTATTGGAAGAGATAGAAGGTATCCGTAGGGACGTGTATGTTGATGTTTTTTAGTAGTGCAAAGAAAACATGTTTTGATGTATTGCTTGATTGTATCAGACATTTTGGGCCACCAATAATTCCTTGAAAGGATATGAAGGGTCCTATGTACGCCAGGATGACCTGCTAAAGAGGAATCATGAGCTGCTGCCAAAACCTGATTCCTGAGAACCTTGGGTACATATAGTTGGTCATGATGATAGAACAGTTCATCAGAATGTTTATTTAAATTGAGGTGTGTTATTAATGAATCCTCCTTCTGTTGCAGCTTTAGGGTCTCCAAGAAATCATTTGTTAAACAAATGATTCTATCCGCAGGTATCACTGAGGCAGGTGTCAGATGATCTTGAGGCTTAGGAGGTATACGAGAGAGGGTATCTGCCTTAAGATTCTTAGAACCTGGACGATAGGTGATCACATAATCAAAACGTGAGAAGAAAAGGCTCCAGCGGACTTGACGAGAAGTCAGGGTCTTGTTTGACTTTAAATACTCTAAGTTACGATGGTCTGTGTAAATAGTAATAGGAAATTTTGTACCTTCCAGGATATGCCTCCAGAATTCCAATGCGGATTTAATGGCAAGCAATTCCTTATCACCAATACCATAGTTTATCTCAGCTGAGCTCATGACGCGAGAATAGAATGCAACAGGATGTAATGGCTGTTCTTGAGAGGCCCTCTGGGACAGAACAGCCCCTATTGCAAATTCAGAAGCATCAACCTCAAGCGTAAAATGACAACTGGGATCTGGGAATTGCAAAATAGGGGCTGAAGTAAATTTATTCTTAAGGGTAGTGAAAGAGTCTTGAGCTCTACTATCCCATGAAAACCTGATATGTTTCTTAGTTAAAGTTGTTAATGGTTTGACAATATGTGAGAAATCTTTAATGAATTTTCTATAAAAATTCGCAAATCCAAGAATCCTCTGGACATCTTTTTTACAAGAGGGTACTGGCCATTTGAGTATAGCTTCTACTTTACTGGTCTCCATAGTAATCCCAGTAGGAGAGATACAGTAACCCAAAAATGAAATAGAGTTAGTATTAAATATACATTTCTCTAGTTTGGCGTAGAGATGATGTTGCCTTAAACGAGATAAAACTAATTTTACATGTTTTAAATGGTTTTCAAAAGTGTCTGAATAGACAAGAATGTCATCTAAATAGATAACAATACATACATCCAAAAGGTCGTGAAAAACATCATTTATGAAGCACTGGAAAGTGGCTGGGGCGTTGCAGAGCCCAAACGGCATTACTGTGTATTCATAAAGTCCGTATTGTGTACGGAAAGCCGTTAGCCACTCATCCCCTGCTCTCATCCTGATTAAATTGTATGCGCCCCTAAGATCGAGCTTGGTGTAGATGGTGGCACCCTGAAGACGCTCAATTAGTTCAGGAATGAGAGGCAGGGGATATCTGTTTTTCTTAGTACATTTATTCAGTTGTCTGTAATCTATAATGGGGCGTAAACTGCCATCTTTATTTTTCACAAAAAACATAGCAGCACCTGCAGAGGAAGTGGATGGACGTATAAACCCTTTTTTCAAGTTTTCGTCTAAATATTCCTTAAGGTGGGCTAGTTCAGGTTGAGACAAAGGATATATATGACCATAAGGAATGGTGCAGTTAGGAATGAGATCAATAGGGCAGTCATACTTTCTATGTGGTGGAAGTGTAGCTGCCTCAACCTTATCAAAAACATCAGCATATTCTTTATAGCAATCTGGTAATGTGTCTACAGTAATATGACAAAGTGTATGAGAATCAGTGCAGAATTGCTTGCAATACTGAGAATCAAAAACTACAGTAGAGTCTGTCCAAGAAATAGTGGGGTTATGCATAGACAACCACTGAATACCAAGTATCATAGGGTAGACGGAACTTGGTAAAACATCAAAAGACATCAACTCAGTATGCCCTGAGTCTGAGGTGACCGTAAGTGGAACTGTATGGTGTGAGATAGGACCAGAACTAAAAAATGAACCATCAACCAAACGGATGGCTAGTGCAACACTCTTTTTTATTAGTGGTATTTTGTGCTTAACAACAAAAACTAAATCTATGAAATTCCCAGATGCTCCAGAGTCAATTACGGCCTATACGTCTATCTTCTGCTGATCCCACTGTAACGAGAGAGGGATTGATAAATGAAGCAAATTATTATTAACCATATTTACAGTGTGCTTAAATCTTACTCTCTTACCCTTCTTTTGACGAAGGAGAGATGGGCAATCCCTTACGCCATGATCCTTTTCAGCACAATATAAGCACAAATTAAGCAGTTTGCGTCTGGCTTTCTCTTCAGGCTTTAGAGGGCCTCTAATCACAGCAACATCCATGGGTTCATCAACATTCTTGGTAGCATGGGTAGGAAGATTTGCATGATAGGGAGTGTATTTCCTAGGAGTAATGTCAGTTGTGGATTTTTCATATTTCCTTTCCCTGAGTCTTCGGTCAATACCAATACATAAAGTCATGAGATCCTCAAGGACATCTGGAATGATACCTCTAGCAAGTTCATCTTTTAATGAGTCACTGAGGCCCAAGCGAAATTGATTTTTCAGAGCTGGGTTGTTCCACAAAGTGTCAGGAGCCCATCTTTTAAAGTCCGTTATGTATTCCTCTACCATCCTTTTCCCTTGGCGTAAGGATCTCAAAGCTGTTTCAGCAGTATTCTGCTTGTTATGATCCTCATATAAAAGGGACATCGCAGTAAAAAAGGAATCAAGAGAATTTAATATGGGATCATCAGTCTCATAGAAAGTGTTGGCCCAAGATCTAGCTTCTCCACGCAAAAAAGAAATCACAGTCAAAACTCGGATTCTGTCAGTAGGATAAGACCTAGGTTTCAAAGTGAACATAAGAGTGCAAGAGTTTCTAAAGTCTCTGAACATGGACCTGTCCCCAGAGAATTTCTCTGGCGGACTCACAACAGGCTCAGGTGTAGTCTCAGAAGTAGAAGGTTTAGTTGCCATATGCTCATTGATAAATTTTCTAATATTCTGGTTCTCAATTTGTATCTCTCTTAAACCCTGTAACATATTATCCATACTTTGGGCTAGAGAACCCACTCTATTGGAAAGCTCACTCAGCTCCATGATAGTGGATAGAGGTACTTTTATTGGGCTTGGTAATATGTTATGTTCTGTAATGTTATGTGTTAGAACAGGTGGAAAATAAGTTCTGGTACCTAGTATCCGCTATAGCAGGACCACTCAGCCTCACACCAAACCTTGGATTCACACAGATTTAACTTACAGGAATCCGGTTTTGCTCATTGAACTGAGGGTCACTACTGCAGGGTACAGAGTGAATACGGAGCTGTCACGCAACCAAGTTACAGGATGTCTGTATCTCAACAGATAGGAGGAGTATCTATAGATTGGATAGATAATTAATCAACCAATTAACTAGTGATTAAATGTGATATAGCTGACACATATGCAGAGAAGATAGATGGTAAAATGGAATGTCAGACAAACAGATGTAGTACAAAGAGATATTGTTATAAGGCCAGATAGTATTATGCCCAGAATGTACTTGAACAGGTAAGGTAGGTTAGTAATAATTAGAGTTGTATGAGATGATATGGCAGATAGGAGAATCAAGTAAGACAAGGATTAGTAATACATAGAACTACAAATGATCCTTATTCTGAGTTGATGAAAAAGATACTTATTAGGAATACAGCACTTGAGGGAATATCTTATGCAGATAGAATGATATGTTAGATTATGTTAACAGAATTTGTTTATGCAAGGATAAGTTAGTAACAAACGATCAGTCACTTAGTCAAGTTCAGGGTGGTCACAGCAAATGATGTTAAGCAAGCAGCAGTTCAAGCAGAGTAGGCAATATAACAGGCAGTTGAAGTTTATCCTGCAGTTTAGTGATAGTAACAGTCATTGAATACAGTGCTAGTTAGTTTGCTTAGTTGAGAGACATAATGATATCCAAATAGAGTAATAAAATATACAGACCAATTCCTGATGGTTATTTGGAAGGCTAAGTCAGAGCCAGATGAAAGCCTTACTGTATCCTGGATGATTGTTTGTTGAAAGGACACAGCGCGGTACACGCGCTGCAGACACGCTGAGATGCCGGGTGTGACGTCACAGCCACCCGGTGTAACAGTTAGGGGAACTGAATGCTGCTCCTTTGGTTCCTAAGAAACTGCAAGTAACAGAAGAGGCAGACCGGCACACAGCAATAGAGGATTAAGGTAGGCTGCCAAGATTCACAGCAGCAAGTAAGAAATCCCCACAGCTTGAGGAAAGGGCTAGGTGTCTTCAGAGAGGAGTCACATTAAGTAACTGATTCAAATTACCAAGCGAGGAGCATAGAGAGGAGGGGCCTTAAATAGGGAAAGAGGAGTCAGAATTAAAGGGACAGGATTGTAATAGTGAATTCCCTGACAAGGTCCTGCTCATTTTATCGACCTCGGAAGGATGAAAGGCTGAGTGGACCTTGCCGGGGATTGAACCTGCAACCCTTGGGTTGCTGCAGAGCTCAGCCACAGTGCATGCTGAGCTATCTGTCCGGCTCTATGTGCAGTATTTGAAACATGAAAGTTTTTTTTGGACTGTCCCTATAATCACCAGATTCCCTGACCTTGCTAAATATATCAGCTCTCTTTGTGTGAGTATTCTGTACCAGCTTGTTATTAGAGCACCTGGGGGTTCTCTCTTTGTGTGAGTAGTCTGTACCAGCTTGTTATTAGAGCACCTGGGGGTTCTCTCTTTGTGTGAGTAGTCTGTACCAGCTTGTTATTAGAGCACCTGGGGGTTCTCTCTTTGTGTGAGTAGTCTGTACCAGCTTGTTATTAGAGCACCTGGGGGTTCTCTCTTTGTGTGAGTAGTCTGTACCAGCTTGTTATTAGAGCACCTGGGGGTTCTCTCTTTGTGTGAGTAGTCTGTACCAGCTTGTTATTAGAGCACCTGGGGGTTCTCTCTTTGTGTGAGTAGTCTGTACCAGCTTGTTATTAGAGCACCTGGGGGTTCTCTCTTTGTGTGAGTAGTCTGTACCAGCTTGTTATTAGATCACCTGGGGGTTCTCTCTTTGTGTGAGTAGTCTGTACCAGCTTGTTATTAGAGCACCTGGGGGTTCTCTCTTTGTGTGAGTAGTCTGTACCAGCTTGTTATTAGAGCACCTGGGGGTTCTCTCTTTGTGTGAGTAGTCTGTACCAGCTTGTTATTAGAGCACCTGGGGGTTCTCTCTTTGTGTGAGTAGTCTGTACCAGCTTGTTATTAGAGCACCTGGGGGTTCTCTCTTTGTGTGAGTAGTCTGTACCAGCTTGTTATTAGAGCACCTGGGGGTTCTCTCTTTGTGTGAGTAGTCTGTACCAGCTTGTTATTAGAGCACCTGGGGGTTCTCTCTTTGTGTGAGTAGTCTGTACCAGCTTGTTATTAGAGCACCTGGGGGTTCTCTCTTTGTGTGAGTAGTCTGTACCAGCTTGTTATTAGAGCACCTGGGGGTTCTCTCTTTGTGTGAGTAGTCTGTACCAGCTTGTTATTAGAGCACCTGGGGGTTCTCTCTTTGTGTGAGTAGTCTGTACCAGCTTGTTATTAGAGCACCTGGGGGTTCTCTCTTTGTGTGAGTAGTCTGTACCAGCTTGTTATTAGAGCACCTGTGACC